>NC_090186.1:42790068-42860068 GCF_024679245.1 Pseudorasbora parva | reverse complement strand
GCTTCTTCCTGGGTTGGTGACATCATAAACCCTCGCTAGTCTCCGCAGATGTGACTTCTGCCCGTAATGGGAAGGGGCGTGGCCTTAACCTGTGCTTGGCACTTCAGCCAATAAAAATACAGGAAACTACATTTGGCCATCTAACCAATCTAAGAGCATTGCATTTTTCGGAGGGATGGGCTTCATAGAAGCAGGAAGCAAACAAGCCATGAGACAGCGGTGTGGAATAAAGGGAGAATAGAAGAAAAATACGGCGTTAAAAAACAAAAACAAGTATTACGACATGTTATACTGCCCCCTTAAACACAACCAAGCCTAGAAAAAAAACACGGAACCACCCCTTTAATGTGTTTTTAATGTGAACAATTTGTCAATGTTATTGTACATTTGGGACTCATTTAAGAGAAACATTTCTCGTAACAGTCTGACCCACAAATCATGAGTTTGCAAATAAATTAACTAGCAGCACCAAGCTTGCGTTCTCGTCCTTTCGCAAACGCTATAGTGAAGTCTCCACACAGGGTCCGTTACGGTGCAGTGAATGGCGGTCATGGCTGAGGCAGCCCTCGTTGCGGTGGATAATCAGTATGGGAAAATACAGCGCGTCCTGATAGGCTGGAGGAGAAGGTGGGCTTTCCTCATTGGTGGACTGTCCGGCCAGACATTGTGTGCTTTCGGTCGGGCAGCTGGGATCGTTTAGGCTACTGCTGTGACTTTGCCAAAGGCAGCTGCGGCGTGAGCCGTACAAACGTCCCAGCGAGAATCGGCTGCTACTGAAGGGTAAGCGCGGGCTGGTGCTGTTGCAGATGCTTAGCGCGCTACGAGAAAAAATCGACGAGCTGCTGATGGATCGGTGGCAGCGTTCGCAGTTCTGTCGGTATCCGCCGAAACCGCTTCCGCCGGCCGCGCCGATCCCGCGGGGCGAGAACGTGTTGCAGCTGGACTGCTGTGCCAGATCCATTAGCACAGCCTCGGAGTAACTGGGAACAAGCTGTTGGTTGGAGCGAATGTGCCACTCGAGCTCAGTGCTGTCGATAGTGTTTACCCGCGGGATGTGGCGGCAAAACGGCCTCTCGTCCAGCGGCGTAACAGCAACATAATCAAAGCCAAAAAGCTTCTCCACATGGTAATGTAGGTACGCCGTTTGATACTCCGTCATCACCCGCAACGGCCATGATAAAGTCAGCGCCGCCGCCAACCAAAAGCTACACTGCGACGCATACCACGGCAAGCGATCCGGATCCGCATACGCAAGCACGTATTCCTTAAACTCAACGTTTTTTAGGTGCATTCCTTCACGCGCTTCCATGTAATCATCCAGACCTTCGTTCTCGGTGAAGAACCGCGCTCTTTGCGTCAGATAGGAGTTCTCGGACTCGACATTAGCGAAACTAAAGCACTTGGTGAAACGCAGCTTGGTCACTGGAAAGCTTTCCAGACCTGTGAGGTGCTTGGAAATGTCCTTAACCCCGCAGTTCCCGTAATCAAACTCAGCCTCCGCGACGTGCGTGTTCACCCTCTCGTGGTAAACCTGTGTGGTCGTATAAGCGTCCCCATTGCGGTAGCGAGTGACTTGCCTCGTCCGGCGTACGTAGTGGTAACTAATGGCCTTCCACCAGATGCACGGCGTGGCTTGCTGCATGCGATGCACGCGCTCGGCGATGCTCTCCAGGTCTACTTTAAACTGAAGCTCGTTGCGCGAGTAACAATGCCAACACTCGACTAGGTAAACCACGTAGAGCATGACGAGGAAGGCCACTGGGATGTAGATGTAGCCGTTGGAGCAGGGGCTGTCGTGGTACATCATGGACTTGCCCTTGAAGGTGCTGTCGAAAGAAAGGCGCGTAACTTTCGTGACTTGGCACCAGGTCATCGCGATCAAACAGCAGTACATCAGCAGCGACAGGAGCAGGCATTTCCAGTGCGATTCGCGACACAGCGACTTGCTCAGGGACTGCTTCGAGGGTCGTTGCTGTGAAGATATAAATGATAAGAAGAAGAAGAGATGAAAAAAACACCCTGGATAGAGGGATCCTAATAGATCTTTGGCACTTTTTCCCATAGAAAAACTTCAAAAAATCATGTGAATATTGTGTACAATCTATATAGGGCCCTGTTTGCACCATGTGCTTTAGTCAGTCGGATCACAAGTGGACAACGCTAAATACAGGTGTAAACGGGGTCCTAAAACGATTTAAGCTTGTCCGTTTTCGACCACTTCCAGAGATGGTGAAAAAACACACAGTCGTAGTGTAATCGCTCATGTGGAAATACACACAAACAGTCACTACACTGTAAAAAAGTATTTAAAAAATAAGTTACCTGGTTGCCTTAAAATTTTGAGTTCATTGAAATAAAAATTTTGAGTTAATACAATGAACATTTTTGAGAATCGACAACCTTTATTCAAATGTTATTAAAAGATTTTGTAAGCATATTTTGGTTAATTGTGGGTGTTTTGTTTCTGATGACGCAATGAAACATGCTACTTTCATGATTTATCAAATGTTTTATGTGGTTCAGATACAATAATATCTTGAGTTTCAATTTATTAAACCAATTTCCTTCATTGTATCAACTCAATTTTTTAATTTCAATTAACTGCACGTTTTAAGGCAACCAGGTTACTTACTTTTTAAGTTCAACCAACAAAAAAAATGTTTACAGTGTAAAAGACCGATTATTCTCCATCTACTGACCTAACGTGTAAACATTATGGGAAGCTCTCTAGCCAGACAGGATTTTTTACTTTGTCGGCTAGAGACCCAAGTTTGGTTTAAAGGTGAAAAATGTACTAAGCACGATTTTCTCTCACCATTCCTGATTTGTAACACACACTCACAGCGTTCGGCTGCCCTTGTGTCTTTCAGAGCAGAAGCTAAAGCTGAAGCTCTCCGTGTGTTTTTCTGTCATCTACAGGCGGGCTCATATGTAAATTGTGTGAGCTTATTTTGCCCATTAGATGGAAAGATCTAAGAAAGTCCATACATTTACCTGCCCATAAACCCTCCCCTCGAAGAAATCAGGACAGAAGTGGTTGAAAGAGACGGATTAAAACACCAGATCTAAACAAGAATGTCTCTCCCTCGGCTACTTGTGATCTGATCGACCCAAACGCTGTAAAATAAAGGTTCTTCATTGGTGTCATTGGGTTCCATGAAGCACTTTTAACGTTGCACAAAAGGTTCATTACAATGGGAAAATGTTCTTTAGATTATTAAAATGTTCATCACACTAAGAACATTTTAGTTTTTATTTCCAGAACTGTTCACTGAAAGATTCTTTTGTGAACCAAAAATGGTTCTTCTATGGCATCACAATGAAAACCACTTTATTTTTAATAAAGCATTGTGTGGGACATTACTAGACTCCATTCATCACTTTCTCAGCACAGCACTGAAGTCCTTATTCATGCTTTGGTAATATCACAGATTGACTATTTGCATATTTTATTTGGTGTTCCTGAAAAACAACTTCCCCACCTGCAATTCATTCAAAAGGATTGTTAACATTTGTTTAAAACATTTGTTCTTTTGTGAGAAGCGTTTCACTCGATTATACTTCACAATAGGGGCGGAAAATACGATTGCAGCTTCTGTTTCATCACATTTCCTGATTTAGTTGATTTCAGGAGCCATTGTGGAAGTAGCAGACCAGCAGTGGCACGTTTTTTGGTGCTTGTTGCATGCATTTAATGTAAGTTTGCTTCTTATTTTTTATGTTTTGAATTTTCTGATTGTTTAGTATTTAAGTTCTGTGGTATGTTCTATTAGCCTAGAAATCTAGACGCGCCAGCAAATCTAATCTGCCGCAAGTGTCGTCTAGCAACTCTCAATACCCTTCTGAGCTGTAAACACCAAACTCTGGACGGGCCAATCACATTGTGTATAGAGTTGGTGGGCGGGGCTTAACATAATGACGACGGCCGAGTTGCGTTTGCGTGCATCTAAACACAGAAACTGGCGAACGGCGGTCTTTCGATTCAGCTCTGACCGCGACTCTGGAAGACTTGGAGTTAAGCTTTTCTCTGAGAAAAGAACAAAGAGCGGCACTGAAGTCATTCTTAAAAAGGGAAGATGTGTTCTGAGTTTAGCCGACCGGATACGGCGAACGTTTAATCTATCAGCGAGCTCTGTTTCACCTTTGCTCTGGTTGGTGTAGCGCTATCCTATCGCGTGCAGAGGGAGTTTGAAAGACAACCGTTTATCCGCCCCTCTGATTGAGCTGTCAATGGTGAGTTTCCAGACCAAACATCTTGATGTGGGTCTGGCTTGTCAGGCTAATGTTTTATGGTTGTTAGCTTCCTTTTTTGTATTTGTTTGCTCGTATGTTTGTGTGTGTAATCACATTACTGTAATTTAAACAGTAGAGCATGATGTTAGCAACGCCAAGGTCATGGGTTCAAATCCTGGGGATACAACCGATCAAACATATAGCATGAATGTAAGTGACTTTGAATAAAAGCATCAGCCAAATGCATAAATGTAATGTAAAATTTGTATTTGTTACCATTTATTTTGTAGATTTTGTTCTTGTGTGTTACTTGTATTTGTATATTCCATCTGATATGTTGATTTTAAACTCTTTCTACTTGGAATTATTAGCCTAGAAATCTAGACGCACCCTAGCGGCAGCAAATTTAATCTGCCCGCAAGTGTCGTCTAGGAACTCTCAATACCCTTCTGAGCTGTATTCCTCACAAGCTGGACGGGCCAATCATGTCGTGTATAGAGTCGGCGGGCGGGGCCATAATGACGACGGCTTCTAGTAAACACAGAATGACGTGCTTCTAGTAAACACAGAAACTGGCGAACGGCGGCGGGCTTTCGATTCAGCTTTGACCGCGACTCTGGAAGACTTGGAGTTAAGCTTTTCTCTGAGAAAAGAACAAAGAGCGGCACTGAAGTCATTCTTAAGAAGGGAAGATGTGTTCAGAGTTTAGCCGACCGGATACGGAGAATGTTTAATCAGTCAGCGAGCTCTGCTTCACCTTCGTTGCTCTGGTTGGTGTAGCGCTATCCTATCGCATGCAGAGGGAGTTAGAAAGACGACCGTTTATCCGCCCCTCGGATTGAGCTGTCAATGGTGAGTTTCCAGACCAAACATCTTGATGTGGATCTGGCTTGTCAGGCTATGGAATTATTGGAGGAATATGGATCCTTCTCAGGATATAAGCTGAATGTTCCAAAAACACAAATTCTCTGTTTTAATTACAGCCCTTCTGTAAATATGAAAAATAAGTATAATTTGAAATGGGATTCAGTTTAAATTAGATATTTGGGGGTAAACATTCCAATAGACTTGACAAATTTGTTTTCACTTAATTACCTCCCCTTGAACAAAAAGATTAGGGAAGACATAAGGAGATGGGATCTTTTACCTTTTCTTAATTTTGGATCACGCGTGGAATCTGTCAAAATGGTTATTTTGCCGAAATTGCTGTATCTCTTTCAATCTCTTCCACTAGATATACCTGACCGTCAATTTCAGGAGTGGGACAAGCATATTTCAAGGTTCATTTGGCAGAGACGAAGGCCAAGAATTAGATACCAGAGTTTAAAATGGACAAAAATCAAAGGTGGGGTCGCTCTCCCATGCTTAAAAGACTACTATACCGCTGCTCAATTGAGGCCATTAGTATGCTGGTGCAACCCAGATTACCGTGCTAGATGGAAGGAGATTGAAGTTGCTATGTCAGATAAATTTCCAATTCAGGCTGCAATTGGGGATAAGGACTTTTCATACAATTTAAAAGAATTGGGAAATCCATGGATATGTTTGGCACTTAAGATATGGAGCAGGGTAATCTCAAAGTAACCTGAAGGAGGGGGTAAAGGTCCTGAGATGGTGTGCATTTGATACCGATTTTTTGCCTAATAAATGGGACGCAAGATTTAAGAGATGGACTTCGCAAGGTTTAACAGCATACTATACATTTTTGCATAAGGGGGCTATAAATAATTTTCAAAATCTGAAGAAGCAATTTGGTTTAGATAAGGACGATTTTTATAGATTCCTTCAGGTCCGGCATTATATTGACCAAATACAGAAGAGCTGTACAATAGTAGGCTGGGATGACATTCTGTTAAATGTGTTTATAGAGGCTTATCTTGCTGGCTCCAACCGGAAGCTCATCTCAAGAATATACAAGGGGCTACAACAAAGAAAAGGTAGTTCATTGTATATAAAGCAAAAATGGGAACAGGAAGGAAACTTTGTTCTAAAGGAAGAAGATTGGGAGAAATTATGTGAGATACAGTAGAAAACTTCCAGTTCGTTGTTATGGCGAGAGTTTTGCTGGAAAAACCTTATAAGGTTTTTCATTACTCCAACTCAAAAGAAGCACTACACCAATTCTTCTGCATGTTGGCGAATGTGGGTGCCACGAAGCAAATCATTTCCACATTTTCTGGTCCTGTACATTATTGATTCCATTTTGGCAGGAGGTGTACAAAGTCTTACGTATTTTTCAGGTGGACATTCAATTTAAATTTGAGTCTTTATATTTAGGGGCCTTAACAACAGAAAATGTTTCTTCTCATGTCAAATACTTATTTCAGATCCTAAGTGCTGCTAGTAGAAAAGCTATTACTAGAAGGTGGTTAAAACCAGGAAAACCTACCGCTGAGGAATGGATTGACATTATCTATGATATTTTTAAGATGGAAAGGATTACTTTCGCTTTGAGACAGCAACAGGGAACTTTTTTGAAAAGATGGGAAAGATGGATAACGTATATCACCCCATTACGCCCATCATTTGTTTAAAGTGGATTTTTTTTTCTTTCTTTTTTTTTCTTTTTTCTTCTCCCTATTCCCCCTCTTGGTAGAGGGCTTTATGAGGCATTGAGGTTTACCCCATTATGTTTGTTTTAGTTCTAGGTCGGATTTTACTATGTCTAAAAAATGGTTATGTGAATGTAATGTACAATGAAGGCCTAATGGGTCCCTGCTTACTTTGATACTGTTTATCGAACCTGTGATGCTTGTCCTGTTTTTATGGATTGTTAATATACATATACTGATGGCTTAATGAGAAGCATGACAGGTATCATCACTGACTGTATTGAATGGACCTGGAAAAAATTAATAAAAAAAGAATTTAAAAAATAAATAAACTCTTTCTATCTATAAAACAAACTTCACTGCCACCGGTAAACAGTCAAATGGATTTCATCACGTGTGTTTCCAATCTCATCCTCTCCAAAATGGTAAACCTACAACCAATCTACACCGTTATCATACAGACTTGGACTCTTTTGGCAGTAAGTAACCACCTAGCAACTACCCAGCACACCCTAGCAACCAGGGTTGAGTTCAATTCGCAATTCTTTTCAGTTTCCATTTCAGTTTGAAGGAAGAGTTTGGAATGCAAGAAAGTATAAAAAGAGTAATAAAGCTAATTTTGACTTTAAACTTTGAATATGGGCTCTTTTACAAGCCTTTGAGGAGAACTATCTGCCATGCCGAACAAGCTTCTCATGTTTTTATTGTGCTGTTTCTTGAGTAAGTGCTTGCATGCCTGTCGTTATGCCCTTAACATGGCAGATGGCATTAAATAATTGATCATATTCTTCCGTAATTATCCGCTGTACCTTTTACCACGGCCTCTGGAGCACTTCGCTGCTGGAGATCTCAGCGGGAACCAGAGCACTCATGACAAGTAGCCCTTATGAAGTATTTCTCAGCCATTAATATACAATGCAATTAGGTTTTTGATATTTGAGTTTCCTCACATTCTTTCTAGTACGTCAGAAATTTGATCAATAGTCAAGTCATGATCAAGTCACTGAGTGACCAATGAATTTGAGGTTGTTTGAGAAGATTCTGCAGAAAATTGGTTTATGAAATATAATGATATTGATGAAGGTAGGTTTACATTAGTGGGCACGCAGAGAAGCTGAGGGTTTTTGCATTTATAATAGATTTTTGACTACAATGTTATGTAATCTTAAGCCTTTATTTATAGATATCGTAGCTAACAGACTCATAAAGGGATTTTTTTTTATCTCAGTATGCTTCTGAGACAACTATTTGGACTATATATTTAGCTTTCTGTACTTTACGATATAACATCTAAACATTCATACATTGATTGGCAAGTTTATTTCTTATAAGGATACTTTTTTATGATGACCATATTCAATGTATCTTATTCAATGTATCTTAATGTTATCATTTATGTCAAATACTTTAATATTTACAGTATAATATATACAGTTTAATAAAATTATCAAAGCAGCTATTTTCCACTTCGCTGCATCTGACATGGCATTCGTTTATTCCCAGACTGTTTAATGCTCAAATGTGTCATAAATGTATTTACCAGGGTTTCTGCGAGTCTTAATTTAAACAAATTAAGGCCCTAAAACATCAAAAAAAGTCTTAAATTGTCAAAGTCATGGCATTAAATGTTGCATGCATTCTTTCTGCATCTTCCTAAGTATTTTTGTCCTGTTTTCCAAAAGAAATATCTATACAAGTTTAAATCAAGATACATTTACTTGAGATGCAAATGCAAAGAAATTAAGTCTTGAAAAAATTACAAAATTTAATAAAATTTAATTTATGTTCAAAACAAGAACAAATATCTGTCAAAATGTCTGCATTAAGCTGATTTTTCTGAGCCCAAATATCTGCATATTTGTTCTTATTTTAGTCATAAACTTAATTTTGATCAATTTTACAGAAAACTAGACTGTCATTTTACATCTGAAGTGTATGCATCTTGATTTAGAAATCTTTAGATATCTGTACTGGGGGAAAAATACAGAGGAAAAACTAAACTTTTTTGCAGTGTGATCAGAAGGTACAGTAAAAGATACACTATATTGACAAAAGTTTTGGGACGCCTGCTTTTACATGCACGTGATCCCATTCTTAATCCGTAGGGTTTAATATGGAGTCGGCTCACCCTTAGCAGCTCTAACAGCTCCAGCTCTTCTGGGAAGGCTTTCCTCAAGGTTTAGGAGTGTGTTTATGGGGATTTTTGACCATTCTTCTAGAAACGCATTTGTGAAAGCTGTTCTATCGGGTTGAGCTCAGGACTCTGAGCAGGCCAGTCAAGTTCCTCAACACCAAACTCCCTCATCCATGTCTTTATGGACCGACGCTTTGTGCACTGGAGCGCACTCATGTTGGGACAGGAAGGAGCCGTCTTAAACTGTTCCCACAAAGTTGGGAGCATGAAATTGTCCAAAGTGTCTTGGTTTGCTGAAGCATTAAGAGTTCCTTTCACTGGAGCTAAGCGGACAAGCCCAACCCCTGAAAAACAACCCCACACCATAACCCCCATTCCACCAAACTTTACACTTGGCACAATGCAGTCAGGCAAGTACTGTTCTCCTGGCAACCGCCAAACCCAGACTCATCCATGGGATTGTCAGACAGAGAAGCGTGATTGGTCGCTCAGAGAACACGTCTCACTGCTCTAGAGTCCAGTGGCAGCTGCTTTACTCCACTGCATCCCACGCTTTGCATTGCTCTTGGTGATGTAAGGCTTGGATGAGCTGCTCGGCCGTGGAAACCCATTTCATGAAGCTCTCTACACACTCTTCTTGAGCTCATCTGAAGGACACAGAAGTTTGGAGGTCTGGAGCGATTGACTTTGCAGAAAGTTGCTGACTTCTGTGCACTGTGACCCTCAGCATGCGCTGACCCCGCTCTGGGATTTTACATGGCCTTTCACTTCGTGGCTGAGTTGCTGTTGTGCCCAATCGCTTCCACTTTGTTATAATCCCACTAACAGTTGAGCGTGGAATATTTAGTAGTGAGGAAATGTCAGGAATGGACTTATTGCACAGGTGTCAGCCTATCACGGCCCCACGCTTGAGTTCACTGAGCTCCTGAGAGCGACCCATTCTTTCACTAATGTGTGTAGAAGCGTCTGCAGGCCTAGTGCTTGATTTATACACCTGTGGACATGAAGGGATTGAACACCTGAACTCAGTGATTTGGAGGAGTGGCTCAATACTTCTGGCAATATAGTGTATTTACATATTGTAGTGGTTTTTAGCTTTTTTTATTGTAATGAATTAAAAAGTAGGGGATATCTGTTGGAGGATATATTTTCGAAGTAAATGTAGAGAACATATTGATGGATTGTGTTCCCTTAAATTTGTTTTACTTGGTCTTAAATAAGTCTTAAATGTACCTGAAATCCTGTTTTCAGTATAATTTATGAATTTAATGTAATTTAAAGTAAAGTAAAAGATAAAGTACTCTCTACAGTTCCTTTTTAGTTACTAGAACTCTTATGTAAGTGAACTATACTAACTAAGCAATTGTTAGCATAACATACTATTCCCATTTCACTTTACTTGTTTTTTAAGGCGATCGGTTTGCATGCTTTTTTAAAGTAAGTCTAACTAATTTGATTGTACAGTGTATCTATCTGTGGTTGTGGTCAATGCCGAAATGTGGTTTACTAGTTACTAAACATCAGGGACCTCATTTTGCCTGAATGACCTTTATAAGCTGAGCTAATTTGGTCTTTGAATATGAATTACATGCTGTTTAATTTAGTAAAGAGGTTATAGATATTTTTTTTTTAACTTTTTCTTTGACTGCAAGTGTTCATGCACATAATTTGTAGGCACTTTGATACGTAATTACAGATTAAAGAGCTTTTATTGACCCAAAGGAGAAGCACTTCTGAGGAAATGCTGATCAAAACAGTTCATCAGCCGCCAAATCAAGCACTGGGGACGGGTTCAGCCCAAACCCTGAGGCTCTTTCAGTGAAGATATCGTGAGGATCGTCCTGTGTATATTGGGACGTGTGAGCGAGGTGTCCCACTTTCTCTCAGACTATTTTAGTGCTCTTGAGCTTGTCGTTTTAGTAACATTAGATAACCGGCAATGGCTTTCTGGGGTTTAGATGCAGTCAGGACGGCCCTTGGTAACATATTCCTTAACCTCATTGTATTGCCTAATCTCTAAATGTTAAAATACACAGGATACATTATTGGCGCTACTGTAAAAGACTCAAAAGTAAATTCAGCTCCCACTTTTCTTCAGCGAATTCATTAAAAAATATATGATAAATCATTACAAACAACTTAAATGTAACAACATTTATTGGGTGAATCTCATAAAAAACATGCAGGTCATATTCAGCCCAAAATGCATTTAGTAATTAAAAATGATATATATATAATAATAATTTGGAATAAAATAATTTTGAAATACATTTTTGAAGAATTGTATTTACATTATTTTCATAATCAAGCACAGTTTACTAACTATTTTATACACACACATACTAGAGTAAGATGTCTTAATTACAGAAATGGCAATGTGTTAACAAGGCGATAATTTTCATATGAATGCTAAATATTTTATGCAATTTTTTTAAGCAAAATATCTTTTTGATTTTATTATTTGTTTTGATTGTATGGTGAAATGTGAAATGTTTAATATTCACTCTACTACTGTTTGCCACTGCATTTGAACGTGTCATTGGTTTATGCAGTCTTATTACAGTAGATGGATATTATTCATCTTTGTGTATCTCTTCTCACTCACGTACACGCACACACGCCCGTGTCAATTAAACATTAATCGTAGTGCGTGCATTAGCTTCTCTATCTTGCCTTTGATGCGAAACATACCGAATAAAGACTATTCTTTCTCTTCTGTCGTGGTTTGTAACAAAGGTTTCCCCACATCGGATGAAAGGCACACAATGGGAACGCGCGCGACGCGCCGCGCCGCGCCGCTCCTGAACTCACCGCTTCCCGCGGCGCGTCCGTCTGCTCGTGCAGGACATCAGCAGCAGCACTGCTGTCAGTGACCGGAGCCGCTGGAGACATGATGAAGAAGAACAAGAAGATGATGATACTGGAGCATCACAGCCATGTGTCATCCATTACAGTCCATCCTCAGCGCGGCAGCATCCCGGCCACGAGACCATCAGCACAACACGCGCACTTTAGTGTCCTTAAGAGTCTGAGAGGAACAAAACACTTGCGGGATCGTTGCCCGTCCAGGCGACGGCGAGCATTTCTTGCCGCGTTTGAAATAGAAGAAGCCAATCTGACCCTCGGCGAGAAGCAGAAATCGTGGAGATGAAGCGCATGAACGCGGAACGAATGACAATGAGGCGCGAGATGAATCCACACGGACGCTTCACGCGCAGCTGAGATCCAGGTAACGAGAGAGAGAGAGAGAGAGAGAGAGAGAGAGAGAGAGAGAGAGAGAGAGAGAGAGAGAGAGAGAGAGAGAGAGAGAGAGAGAGAGAGAGAGAGAGAGAGAGAGAGAGAGGGAGAGGTGTTGTTTATCTAATCTATCCCAGTCTCTCTGCTGAGGATCGTACTTGACCTTGACTCTGTGTATGTGGTTCCCACCCCATTTCTGACGCGTACTAATGAAAATTATACTCCTGTTAGTTTCTGCTTGAAAACAAACATTGTATTTGTACTTTTTAAATAGCTTAGAATATTAGCCAATTTGCATGCTCCCAATTCATCATCATTGCATTATAATCAGTCAAAAGTTTGGAAACATTACTATTTTTTATGTTTTTGAAAGAAGTCCCTTATGCGCATAAAGCCTGATAAAAAATACTGAATAAATAACTATTCTCTATGTGAATATATAGTAAAGTGTAATTTATTCCTGTGATCAAAGCTGAATTTATCATCATTACTCCAGTCTTCAGTGTCACATGATCCTTCACTAATTCTAATTATGATTTAAATTATGCAATAATGATTTATTATCAATGTTTAAAACAGTTGTGCTGCTTAATATTTTATATATTTTAAATATTTTAAGTGATATTTTTTTCAGGATTCATTGATGAATAAAAGGTTCAAAAGAACAGCATTTATGCAAAATATAAATATTTTTTAACAATATAATATAATATATCACTTTTCATCAATTTAACATCCTTGTTGAATAAAAGTATGAATTTCTTTAAAAAAAATTATAATAAAAATTCTGACCCCAGACTTTTGAACGGTATATTACAGTAGCCTATATACAAAATATTTATATTTTTTTAGCAGCAAAACATTTTCCAACATTGATAATACATCTTCATATTATTATGATTAGTGAAGGATCATGTGACACTGAAGACTGGAGTAATGATGATAAATTCAGCTTTGATCACAGGAATAAATTACACTTTACAAGACATTACAGTAAAAATCCATCTTATCCATTATTTTAAATTGCAGGCTTGAGCATAAGAAATTTATTTCAAAAACATTAAAAATAGTAAAGTTTCCAAAGTTTTCTACCAGTATTTTATGTACAAATTGTGTGTGTAAGTGCGCACACATGAATACATATACACACAGTATGCATACATATACAATATGTGTTACGCACACATTTAAGTTAGATGCAATTAATCGATTTGACAGACTACACACACACACACACACACACACACACACATATATATATATTTTATATATATATATATATATATATATATTTTATATATATATATATATATATATATATATATATATATATATATATTTATATATATTTTTTATTTTATTATTATTATTATTATTATTATTATTATTATTACTATTTTATTATTATCACTTTTAAAAAATAAAAATCAGTTTGTTCTAAATTATTTTCTGAAAACCTGTACAAATTGTTCTTTGTGCTGAAATGTCTGTTTAATCTTATTCTGTAACATCACCGCCTTTTTAAAAAAAGTTTTTTTGGTCTGACATCATATTTATGGTTCTGACATCATAACAGAAAGGTGGTTCATACAAAAGTGTGGGTTTCTATTATTATTTCAAAAACTGTAGTTGGCAGCTGGCAAAATACACAAGAATATGAACTGTAAATGATATGTGATGCAATCAAATGTGCTAATTAGGGCGACTATTAATCTTTTTTCAACCTCAAAACATTCTGAATTCAACAGTGTTTTTGGCACAAAGGTTTTTTGTTTGTTTTTTGTTTTAGGGATATCTTTTTTCCCTCATGCAGTCATTAACAAACATGATCAAACGGCATTGTTGACCTGTTCATTTGATAATGAATAGACCTGTGATAAACGTTATGGAGTTATTTGACATTTAAAAAGATAAAAATGAGCCAATCAATCATAAATCACGCATTTAAAGACAGTCTACAGCGCCACCTGCCGGTCATTGATGGCACTGTCAGTTCTGTTTAATGAAACGTCTCTAAACAATAAAGCACGATAGAATTTAACATTAAGGTGGATTTTTAAAATACATCCGTGTATTAATGTGCACGTGTGATGAATAGTTGTATTTAATTTAGACATCCAGAAGTTATTTGTGGTAGCCTATTTAAATTAATATGCAAAGCATGATGAGAACTCAGTAAAAAAAAAAAATACTGGGTTGTTTCAACGGTCAAACGGACGAACCCATCCGTTGGATTTAAAATTAAAAATTAAAAAATGTAAACCAACGGTTGGGTTTGTCCGTTTTTACCGTTGAAACAAAAGTGTTTTTTATTTTTTTTAGAGTGCACCAATACAAAAGCCTAGGCCTACTATTGTTTAACTTGACGTAAACTGGTCCACCAAAACTGGACAGACGAGTCAAAACACAACAGACTGACTTCATAATTGTCTCTTATACAATTATTAGATGTAATATTGGAAAAACATAAATGTCCAGATTAAAGTTGTGTTGCAATTCAGGGACTTTAATAAATAAAGCCTGTCAGGTCAAGTCACAGGTTGTTCAAGGAAGTTGTTGGGAGGCCAAAATAGAGAACAGGTTCGCAGTTGAGGTCTCTCAGGAGATTCCGTGTGTGTTTGGATTGGATCGGTAATGAATTTGGGCTTTTGCCACTCCCTGCGGGGAATTCCCACTGAAGACTGATTGAGTGCCGCGTTGCGTTGACTCCACCTACAAAACTGCTTCCCCATGTTAGGCTGCTTGTCTGATTAACATTTACTGCCAGCATTCTCACAGCACTTTCATTAACTTACTGAGTTTGGCTGGTACGCTTGAGCTCAACCTGAAACTTTACAAAACACACTTGACGTTAAAGAGCCATTGGGAAGCATCTTAGTCACCGGTGGTGGGATGAGAAACAAAAGCGAATGTCCCTGGTGTCATAATGTCACGGTGATTTTACTTTGTTTCATCTTTACATTGCTACATTGACCACACGGATCGAAGCTTCGAAATGGCGCGAAGCGGCGGTGAGAAAGAACGCAAATTCGACGAAGAGTATCGGATTGACTCCGGAATCGAATCGATATCGATATCCAGAGAATACGGGAGATCGGACAGCTCTGATGAGAAGGATAAACTCGGTACAGAAGACCGATTGGACTCTGCGTACGTCTCTTCGTCGTTAACAGTGGACAGTTTGGGGGATTTAATCGAAAAATGCAGCATTTCTGAATGTGAACGCGCGGCGGACTGTGAATACACTGAGGAGGAAGTGAATTTCCTAACCACTGTTACAGAAGATGGAGACACGTACGTTTACATTTCATTGATATGTTTTCGAAAGTTCAAATGAGTGGTTCAAATGTGTTTTCATGTCTGAATATGGGGTGTTTGTGAGTTTAATTAGGCTAAGTTTAAGCCTGATTCACTGGTGTTGTGGACAAGAACGCCCGGCGCGGAGTATAACGCGTCCTATATGCCTTTTTGTTTTTACAAAACGAATACTACATAATAATAAAAATGTATGGAACATTTTCTTTTAATCAACTTAATCATCCTTGTCATGGGTCAAACATGGTTAGAATAACTATTTTTGATCCGGTTTCAGCTGTGTTAAACATCTCAAATAGAGTGACAGCTAAAACTGGTCACCATTTTAATGCAGACCCCATTTGATTAATGTATAAATATTTATTGTTTATTTATTTTGCATTGCATCGTAATGACAGTGACTATATTATGTCGCGGAAGTATTGTGCTTAATGAATGGCCTTTAACTGATACATAGGCTAGTGTACTTCACTTTAAAAGAGATGCATTATTTTATACAAACAGTAAGGCTCTTTAGGCTGTGCTGTATTGTGAATATAAGCTCAAAGTAGTTGCAGACTATATTTGCACCATATTAAATCCTGCAACAATATCCTGAAACAGTATCTAACACTTGAACTAGTTTATAATGTGTTTATATTAATATATTCGTAAAAATGCTCTCTTTGTTGTTTAGTGCGGATAGATAGATATGGCATTGAGGTAAACTAAGTTCAGAAAGTGTGCAGGATGTTTCTTCAACCTTTCTCTTAACAAACATTTAATTGCCTAATTTTAAAGGTGTTTACAGTTCATTTACCAAAAGTTATGATCATAAAGAGAGAATAGGAAGGCTTTATTAATCTGGATGAAAGTCTGTAGTGTGTTTTTATGGTGAGCTCTCATAAATAAGGCCCATATATTGGTAAATTAAGATAACATTGGCCGTTGTAGCACAAGAGCAAAAACATTTATTTAAAAAAAAAAAAAAAAAAATATATATATATATATATATATATATATATATATTATATATATATTTATATATTATTTATATATATATGTTATATATATTAAAAATGGCTTATTCTTGTTTTTTCCAGTCTTAAAATGTTGGCCAGAATCTAACGCAAACATTTTTTAAAGTTGATTCATTTTCCAGCCGATTTTAGTTTGCTGAGTGACACATTCTCATGTGACAGATTTGATTACAGTAGCAGGCTTTTCTGTTTTAACTCTACAGTCTGTTAACAGACATCTAGAAACTGGATCTGCCGTTTATGGCGCATGAGAAGAAGAAAGCAGAAGTATGCAGTGGAATTCCCCTCGTCGGGCCAGAAAACACAATCTGATGGCAGCTCTTTGGAAAGTGCAAAGCGTTTGTTTTAAACACATTTGTGTGCTTTATAATGCATATTTACTCCAAAAGAGCATGTGTCACGTAAACATGTTTATGCAAGCAAGCAGTGACCTTTACACCAGATCGTGGTTCAACTGTAACGTATATGTGCAAAAACGTACGCAAACATCCACCACACAAGTGGGCACGTACAGACAGCCTGGTTAATGTCAGCCTGCTTTCATTTCTTCATTGGTTTTGACAGTGACAAAATAAGGATGCCAATAAGATAATCTTGCATTTTGATACATCTTGAATCATAGTGAGCTGCTATGGTTTACCTTTGGCCTGCTTTTGTTGCTCTTGCAAGAAAAAAAAACTTTCCCTGAGTGTCATCAGAGTAAAGAACATGCTTATAAATACATAAACTATCAATGGCCATATGAAATCCCCATGCAGTCAGGATAAGCGATGTCCCAATAATAATTCTTTGTATTTGAAAGCCGATACCCGATATAGGCCGATAAATCACAATCCAAATTTTTGTATAATTTGAGAGCCTGATTACAAAAAAAATTCTCACCATTAAAAGCCATGACCCAAGCACACGATTATAATGTTTTAATTATCATTTTATGTAGTCTTGCACTGCACATGTTGCACTCACCTGTATTTTCCTTATTGAAGTGATTTTCAATCATATTTCAAGCAATTCAAAACCATCATGGTGAACAGTTTGCATGTCACAACTAAGGAAATAATCCATTATGTATTACTTAAGCCCTTATCCTTCCCTCGGGTCATTTTGACCCGAAATTGTTTTTTAAATTTTGAATAAAAAATATTGTGTTCATCGAAGACTCTAGGACTTTTGCCGCACTTGAAACACAAATACATACAAAAATTACTGGGTTCAAAGAGTTTATGTTTAAAATTTAAAAGGAATGAATGAATGTGATGCATGCTTTAGTACACATAGAAAACCTAAAGCTAAAACTTTACCAAAAATAAGTTTATAACATCTACATGTGTATCTGAATGCATTCTGATGTAAACTGACTTTAGGACCAAGCGGAACAGCTAATTTTCCTCATATAGAGCTATAAAGCCATCTAGTGGCAAGAGTCATGAAATATCATGTTATAATATTATTTTTCCGACAAGTGGTCCTTCAAAGGCACGCAATGTAAGATATTTTAAGCTGAATTTAAAGGGTTATGCATGAAATTATGGGTTAATTTGAATCTAAGTGAAGGAATGTGCTAAGTTATTATGTATTAATTAAAATCTAGTAATTTAATAGTAAATAAAAAATAACCAAATTATTGGACAAAAAAAGAATTACGTTTAATTTCAGGGCTTTAAAATGAACATATATCGGCCAATATATCGCGCAACGCTGGTTGTTACAGTTAGTTTAAAGTGTTTTTTATTTTTCTTGCAATACATGCTCAGAAAAATGTGTAAATGTTATACATTTAAGGCTATCTTTTATTCCACTAAAATATCTTAACCTTTTAGGGGTAAAAAGGGTACAAATACGTCCTTTTAAGGGCTCTGCCCCAGCAATAAGAAATTTTTGCACATATTTTAACTTTACATCTAAATCACTGAAAAAAGCTTCAGCGGTGGGGAAGATTTCCCCGATTACATTTTGGTCAGCCATCAGAAGATGTGAAACAGACTCTTTTTATGATACTTTATAGTGCTTTTTTGGAGCACTATTCCCATTACATGAATAAAAAAGCAGTGTAATCACTTCTAAATCTCTCCTTAGGTGGAATAAACGGACAAAAATGTTAATTTGTGCGTGAACTAAACCTGTTAATTTCACATCCAGCGAAACAATATGAATCATGGTCGCTTTCCCACAATCAGATTGATGTTTTCACATTATGTACATGCTGAAACCGCTTGCTTCTACCTGTTTCCTTTTGGCTTACTGTAAAAGTGAAGGCTAGGTTATCGCATGTGTGGAAAGTAGCTGAGAAATTACACACCTGCGAGGAAATATACCGCTGGAGGATGGGGAAAAAGACAATGAGTGTGCATTAAATCATGCTTCTGCAGACATCATTTACTGGCTGCTTGTGACTCAGACACATGTGAATTAAGTGGAAACCTTTCATGCAACCAGTCAAAAAAAATGTGCTTGGGTCATATTTTAGCCCAAAATCAAAAGAAAAAGTGTTCTGCATTAATGGAGAAGTGTCATCATTTTCTTTATGCAAAATGTAATCTTCATTTTTGGGGATTTAATGTGACTGAAATGTGTTTAACTCCACTGCGAATCTCCATGTCTTCACATCTCTCATCTTTGTTTTAAATCTAGTCTTTCTTGTAACTGCAAAACTTGAAAGGTTTTATCATTGGATAGCGAGGCGATCTCTGATATGAATGCTCTAATAATGTGCAAAACTTCCAGTGTTGCACAATGGCTGAATGGCTCTGCGAACCGTCGTCAGCGACACACACACTTTTGACATATTTCTCAGTATCGTCCGACCTATTTTTTTTTTCTTTCCATCACACGTTGTGAAATGTGCTGCTTTTAGACTGCGGTTTGCTCGATGGTTCCTTCCCTTTACCGTTGGCTCTGCTTCATCTTTCGACCAGCGTTTTAACCGGCATTAACTTGTGTGTTTGCTTGTTTTCCCAGGATTCTCCATTTGGCCATAATCCACGAAGAGAAATGCTTTGCACACCAGTTGATAGATCTGTTTTCTCCAGAGCTGATGGATATTCAGAACAACTTGTATCAGGTATCAATTCTCCACACAATTGCATAACAAGTTTCTAACGCATGTTGATGCATTCGAAGGATTTATGAGCCATTTCCACAGAAATCCCTTCTGCTCCTGTTTCATGAATTGCCCTGAAGGAACAGAAAAACTGTATGAATGTTGTAATGAGTTTGCTTTTTTTTTGTTTCCCCTTTGAGGGGAACTCCCGAGCGCGTATCAAAGAATGTTTCGGGTTTATAACACTCGTTTGATAGCCTTGTTTCAATTGTTATTTTGAAATTTGGGGTTTATGCTTTATTTGACGAGGGGCTTTCTGGAGAAACCCCCTGCTTATGATTGTTCAAAATGAAGTATTTATTGACTTTTTGTTGGCATTTTAGTATAAGGAAGCGGTAACGTGGCTAAATCAACAAATTGATCAATATTCTTAGTCATGGAAACTTGGAAATATCAATGAATTACCCTCCGATGCACTAGAAGTTTTTATCCATCAGGGTGTGATGTTACACCTAAAATAACCACAGGTGATTACTCACAAACTCAACATGGAAATCTGTGGACAGATGCATAACGCACATTAATTCATTTTGGGGAAAGAACATTTTATTATTTCTTTGAAGTAAATAAAAACATTAAGGGGTTTTCTTTGCTAAGAATTCATATATTAGCGTAAAATAGTGATTTCCAGGCTTGAAAATACCATGGAAATTATTAAAATCCCACGTGGATAAACAATGTTTATAGTTTTGCCATGCTGCTCCAAAATATTTTATGATCAATCCTTATTAGAAAAGCAGTGGCTATTTACACTCAGTGAAAATTGCCATCGATTTTTATTTGCACTCAGTGAAAATTGCAGTATTTTCTTTGCAATAAGTGTAAATAGTAGTTAGATGTTATTTGCATCTCAGGGTTGTTGTACATTAAATGGTATGCAATAATAACAGTGTAAATTATTATATTTATTAAGATTATTAAATGGATACCGCCTTATTGGGACAATAAAGCTCGATTATTAACAACACATTAGACAACTTGTTTCTGCTTTTTGAATTTTTTCTTAAATTTTCTTGAAAATAAATCGATTTCTGCCAACGTTCTACCACGCGCCGCACCTTATCTCTACACTATTGCTACTATTGACAAACCAGCGCCTTCCGTAATTATGTCTGGCCCAATCAGACATCAGTGGGCGGAGTTAGTGTAAATAGCCTCTCACAACAAGGCGGGCTATTCACATTTAGTGTAAATAGACATTATTACATTAGAAATAATAAATGATGGAAATGCATTGGTCGAAAGGTGTGGGAACACTGGACATTGTTTAAAAATAGGACTTTTACTGTCAAAATAGTCTTGTTGTTATCATTAACATTGACTCATTTGGTTAGTTTTACATTACAGTATGAAATTAAATATCTGCTTATCATCAATGATTCACCAGCACATGCTATTCAGAAAAAGAAAGGTTGTGTAATCTTTTGTCAACTTTCTCCGCCTAAAAGGAAAAGCGGAAAAACCCTTCATCCATTAGATTCCTGATAGATAAAAATCACACCCTGTGTTGTGTCCGAAATGTGTCACGTTATTAAATTAAAATAAGTTACAAACAGTGTTTCATGTCGACTTTGATGCTACTTGGGTTTATAAAATGAGAGGATGTCAGATTTGGGTCAGCCGGTCTAGAGGGTGAAGTCTAAAGGAAACAGCACAAATCTGACAGTCAGCACTTAAAGCTGTGAGTAATAATGGTGCTGCTGTGTTTTTACCAAAAGCCACGTAATCAGCTAACGCCAGGCCATTGGACATATTACTCACATGTTTCCTTTTGACACAGTCAGTGTGTAACTCCCAGATTGAGTAAACTTTTGCTTGGCCCCTCTTTTTTGGAACAAATTAACCTTATTGGCATTCAATCAAAAAGGTTGATGCCATTCTGCGATGCTAGTGAGATGGTCTGAAGCTCTGCGGTTCTAATCTTTTCATTTGAGACACGGGGGCGCTCCCCATACTACAGACAACCACAACATATCCAGTTGCATAAAAACGAAACCATTTTACTTAAAGGGTTAGTTCACCCCCATGTCATTCCAAAACCCATAATAACACAAACGAGGATCTAGCCTGAGAGATTTCGGTCCCCCCCATTGACAGGTACAGAACTACCACTTTGACGCTTCAAAAAGTTCATAAAGAGATTATGAAACTAATCCATATGAATTGAGCGATTAAGTCCATGATGAATCATTTATTACATCTAAATATTCATTAACCACCGGTTGTGGAAAATTGAAGCTCAAGCATATTCACTTGACGTGCGAGAAACAACGAGCTTGCTCGTGTTACGCATCACGCTTGAGCTTCAATGAGAACCAATGAGGTTCATTCTCATGTTACGCAGCATGTTTGAGCTTCAGCGAGAACCAATGAGGTTCATTCTCGTGTTACGCATCACGTTTGAGCTTCAATGAGAACCAATGAGGTTCATTCTCGTGTTACGCATCACGCTTGAGCTTCAATGAGAACCAATGAGGTTCATTCTCGTGTTACGCATCACGCTTGAGCTTCAGCGAGAGCCAATGAGGCTCATCCTCGTGTTACGCATCACGCTTGAGCTTCAATGAGAACCAATGAGGTTCATTCTCTTGTTACGCATCACATTTGAGCTTCAGTAAGAAAGTTGCATAGATGTCAGTGGAGGGAACGATTTCTGGACACAGATTTATGTTCTGAAGATGAACGAAAGCCTTAGAGGTTTAGAACGACAAGTTACTTACTTACAATCAAAGTAAGTAATTAATGACAGAATGGGTGAACTAACCCTTTACGGACTTATTGTATTACTGGAATGCTATCATCCAGTATCAGAACTATTTCTCACCTCAAACTACATTTTTTTTGTTTTTAAAAGTAGAATTAGCCATTTTGTCAGATGCTGACTTTATTCTGCCGTCCATAGACGCCGTTACACCTGGCCACCTACCTGAACCAGCCCACTATAGTGAGCAGCCTGCTAAAGAAGATGGTCTCGCTGGAGCTCCAGGACCAGGAAGGAAACACCCCTCTCCATGTGGCGTGTGAGCATGGATTCTGGGATTGTGCCAATGAGATGGTGCTCAACGCCTCACCCAAACTCACCAATGTCCTGGAAACACAGAACTGGAGAGGTACGAGACTTCATCTGATCCGATTCTGGGAGTCACAATCCGATTCCAAAATTATTTTTAATGTACTTTTTTTTCTTATTGATACTACGTTCACACTGCAAGCCTTAAAGGGAACATAACACACAGTTTCAGTCAATCTCATGTCAATCATGAGTACCTATAGAGTAGTGTTGCATCCTTCATATCTCTGAAAAGTCTTTAGTTTTGTCATATTTATAAAAGACAGATACATTGTACCGACTGTGTCTGAAGTCGAGCTCGTGGTGGCGTGCAGTGGGCGGAACTAAACACACACACACACACACGTCTGGTTCATTATCTTTGTGGGGACTCTCCATAGACGTAATGGTTTTTATACCGTACAAACTGTACATTCTATCCCCCTACACTGCCCCTAAACCTACCTACACACACTGCCCCTGCCCCTGCCCCTAAACCTACACACACACACACACACACACACACACACACAGCCCCTAAACCTACCCACACACACTGCCCCTGCCCCTGCCCCTAAACCTACACACACACACACACACACACACACACACACACAGCCCCTAAACCTACCCACACACACTGCCCCTGCCCCTAAACCTACACACACACACACACACACACACACACACACACACAGCCCCTAAACCTACCCACACACACTGCCCCTGCCCCTGCCCCTACACCTACACACACACACACACACACACACACACACACACACACACACACACACTCACACACACACACTGCCCCTGCCCCTAAAACTACATTATCTTACATTATCTATCTTCACACGCACACGTTTCTGTTTGTGAATTGTGGGGACATTCCATAGGCATACATTTTTATACTGTACAAACCGTATTTTCTATCCCCCTACTCTACCCCTGCCCCTAAACCTACCCATCTCTCACACACACACACACACACACACACACACACACACACACACACACACACACACACACACACACACACACACACACACACACACACACACAGCCCCTAAACCTACCCATCACAGAAAACATTCAGCATTTTTACTCTAAAAAAACTCTATGATTTATAAGCCTTTTGAAAAGTGAGGACACATGGGTAATGTCCTCATATTTCACCCTCTCCTTGTAATACCTGTCATACCCATGTCATTATACACATTTGTCCTTATATTTAACAAAAACATGCCCCCACACACACACACACAATACATCATGGCATTATCCCTGGATAAGTTTCCATTCATTATACTTTCGTGTTGTTCACATTATATGTCCTTACATGCCGATTGCTAACAAAACAGACATTTGATGCAGTTTCACTCGCCGTCTGTGGTTTCCACTCATGACCGGGAACAAACACACACACACACACTTGCAGAACTCCTTTGCTGCTCCAGAAAAACAAACTGCATCCACTGTTTCCTTAATGCTGGGTTATTTAGGAAGCTGAACAAGGTTATCTTTCCCTCACAACCAGAAACACACTTCTCATTTCAACATACTTCAAACTCATTTTCACGCATTATTCACTATGAGAAACCTTTCTGTGTGTGTGTGTGGCTACAGTGTGTAAGTCTTCTTTGAGTCTTTTGACTTCTTTTGAGCTTGAATGTTTTAAAATCACATTAAAATACATACACAGGAATGGCAGTTCTGGGAAATGTGGTTCTAAAATGGAACCGGTTCTTGATACCCATCCCTAATCGCGATGCATCGCTTTTTTCCACCCTATTTGGTAGTCATAATACTTTTATTGTTTTTATGTGATTTTAACAAACCAATGCCACTAAGTATTAAAGTTAAGTGTGTAAATCATCCTGCCACGTCTGTGTCATAAATGATTCCTTACATCATGTGTCAAATCATTGTTGAGGAGGTGTGTGCACTGCATAGCAACGAGCTACTACAACAAAGCAACATGCTCAAAACAACCAGAACACATTTTAATGTTGCCTTTGTTATACTTCCTATGTATAGTTTCAAGAGTAATATAGAGAAATGCTGTCATGCTGCTGATGTTTGTTGGTTCTGTGTTTATCATGTTTTCATTTTTAGTGAACAGAAACAGTCTTGTCTGAACAAGGAAGTTGGCAGCAAAAAGCGCCCTGGAGTTTTTCTGTTTTCATGGACTTCAAGTATCAGTGTTTCATAACATCATCATCATTCAGTTTTCTCTTTAACTACTGTCATGGCAGAGAAGCTGTTTGGTGTTTCTACATTAGTTCCCTGAATAATTAAAAAGCCGAAATGCTTGCAAAAACGTTTTTTTCTTAGTATAGAGTAGTTTCTGGGATCAGAGTTGATACTATATGTAAGGCATAATTGATGACCGGCTGTTGAATCACTAGAAAAGGAATGCACACCCATGGGTGTACATTATTTTTTATTAATTAAATGGCCCAGAGTCAATTATTCCGCTTATACTACGGTCACCCCACCTTAAAACATTTAGATGAATTTCAAGACATTTTGGCAGGTTTTCGTCCTTGAAACGCTCGTGTGCAGGACTAATTTCTTACGCATCTCATCCCACAACTCCGTTGCTAATAAAAATGTCATTTTAGAGCTAGTAACAGAGGTTTGGTAGCCTAGAAATCTAGACGCACCCTAGCGGCAGCAAATTTAATCTGCCCGCAAGTGTCGTCTAGCAACTCTCAATACCCTTCTGAGCTGTATTCCCCTAACTCTTGCCAGGCCAATCACATCGTGTAGAGAGTCGGTGGGCGGGGCCATATTGACGACGGCCGAGTTGCGTTTGCGTGCTTCTAGTAAACACAGAAACTGGCGAACGGCAGCGGTCTTTCGATTCAGCTCTGACCGCGACTCTGGAACACTTGGAGTTAAGCTTTTCTCTGAGAAAAGAACAAAGAACGGCACTGAAGTCATTCTTAAGAAGGGAAGATGTGTTCAGAGTTTAGCCGACCGGATACGGCGAATGTTTAATCAGTCAGCGAGCTCTGCTTCACCTTCATTGCTCTGATTGGTTGTAGCGCTATCCTATCGCTTGCAGAGGGAGTTTGAAAGACAACCGTTTATCCCGCCCCTCAGATTGAGCTGTCTATGGAGAGTTTCCAGACCAAACATCTTGATGTGGGTCAGGCTTGTCAGGCTAGAGGTTTGAGCCATTGATAGCAGACTAATACGGTTAAAAATGCAATTATTAGAGAGAGAGAGATGAAGTGTGTGTTAATTACCTGAGTCTGCTCATCTCATCAATGTTTGGAAGCGTCTCGACTGTAAGTTTATCTACTTCAAGAACAGCGTTTTTATTTCCTCGCAAGTGAGAAATATCATGTAGCTTTTAAGCTGCTAAACTATTTTATTGATAAAATCATCCGAGCTGCGCTGACTACATGTTTGTGTGGGAGTGTGTGTCCGTACTGTATGTGTGCACGTTTGAGCGGTGGATTATGTGCTTCAGTACTTAATAAAACAATTTTTTTTGCAAAACAATGGAAATAGTCATTTTTATCCTATTGTTTACTATATGTATTTGTTTGGTCAGTGTCATTGTGTGTTTGGTTCTTTTGCTGTTATCAGCTGTAAGGACTTTTGAAATGACTGAAATCATTTGGCGGAGTGATATGAAGCTAGCCTAGAAATCTAGACGCACCCTAGCGAAAGCAAATTTAATTTGCCCGCAAGTGTCGTCTAGGAACTCTCAATACCCTTCTGAGCTGTATTCCTCACAATCTGGACGGCCCAATCACATCGTGTATAGAGTCGGCGGGCGGGGCCATAATGACGACGGCCGAGTTGCGTTTGCGTGCTTCTAGTTAACACAGAAACTGGCGAACGGCGGTCTTTCGAATCAGCTTTGACCGCGACTCTGGAAGACTTGGAGTTAAGCTTTTCTCTGAGAAAAGAACAAAGAGCGACACTGAAGTCATTCTTAAAAAGGGAAGATGTGTTCGGAGTTTAGCCGACCGGATACGGCGAATGTTTAATCAGTCAGCGAGCTCTGCTTCACCTTCGTTGCTCTGGTTGGTGTAGCGCTATCCTATCGCGTGCAGAGGGAGTTAGAAAGACAACCGTTTATCCCGCCCCTTGGATTGAGCTGTCAATGGTGAGTTTCCAGACCAAACATCTTGATGTGGGTCTGGCTTGTCAGGCTAATATGAAGCTGTAATGCAGTCAAAACCTGCTGGAACTACTTTAACCGTGCCTTTCCCTAAAAATAACTGCACACCTTAGAACATTCTTCAACCAATAAGATTCAAGCGTTCAACAGTCCCGTAGTATACTATTATACTATATTAAATATGCATTCCTGTAGCTCAAATAGCACAGCATGGCACAAAGGTCATGGGTTTGATTCCCAGAAAATGGATGAGCTGATAAAATGTACACTGAATGCATTGTAAGTCGCTCTGTCAAATGCATGAATGCAAATGTATGTACTAATATTAATCAAGGCATGGTTTATTGCAGGTCTTACATGTCTCCATGTGGCCACCCTGCACAAGCATCATCGTCTCATGCGGCTGTTGATGAAGAACGGTGTGGATTTGAACATACAGGTGAGCTGCTTGAGGCTGATCTGTTGAGTTTCCTGGAGACCTTCAGTTTTATGACCAAACATCCCCGTTTCTTCACTTTGGTGTCATTTAGGAGGGGACGAGCGGGAAGACGGCGTTACATATGGCGGTCGAGCTCCACGATGTCCCGTCAGTGACCCTGCTGCTGAACAGAGGGGCGAATGTCGATGCCACCATGTTCAATGGTTGCACTGCCCTGCATTTGGCCGTGGGTCGACAGGACGCCGCCATCGCCAATATTCTGTGCCAGGCCGGAGCCGACAAGATGATTAAGAACATGGAGGATGAAACGGCCCTGGATCTAGCAGACGGCAACGATGATGTAAGGAGATCCACATTCTCTCTTTATCAAACACTTCCCTCTAATTAATATTCTGTTTCACTTGGAAATACATAACGGCACTGAAATAAAATCATTTGCAACTTCCGGTTCACTGGTGGGCTTGAAAATGAAAATTGTACCATTGACCTCTTTCCGCGTTTGAAACAACATACCTTCTGATGTTCATTCATGCTTATTTGGTGCTTTAGCTAGTAGTAAAGAGGAAGAGATGATCGGTTCATGTGCCGCTAGAACTGAGGCGTTTACATGTGCACCGATGATAGGATTATTTTGCAGAGCCCACAGCAAAAATGATGTGAAGCCAGTGAATCAACTGACCCTATGTACATTCTTCAAGGGATCATTTAAATTCTGTCATTATTTACTCCTCCTCGTGTCGTTCCAAACTTGCATGATGTTTATCTTCAGAACACAAATTAACATCTTTTTGATTTAAAGCTTAGAAACTCCTAACTTTACCCTTAAACTGACCCACACCACCACACCTGTCCCTAACTTTACCCTTAAACTGACCCACACCACCACACCTGTCCCTAACTCTACCCTTAAACTGACCCACACCACCACACCTGACCCTAACTCTACCCTTAAACTGACCCACACCACCACACCTGTCTCTAACTTTGTTGTAATATAGTAATTTGCCAATAGGTGTCGCTGTTATACTATGCCATCTAGTGTGTCACTGCAGTTCTGTTTTCTTCCTACTTCCTGTTCTGTGGTTATAATAAAAAACATGTGAAAGCTCAACAGGTTATGGGCCCAGATCTTCGCTAAAAAAGGTTTTTACACAGGATTTTGTGTGATATAGACAGTGTTGTGGAACTCACAATGGAGGATAGACTGTTTATTGAGAAGCTGAGCGGGCCAGAGAATTGGGCAACATGGAAATTTCAAATGGAACATTTGATGAAAGCCAAAGGACTATGGGGCATGGTTATGGAGACTGACAATGTGTCAGAGGGAGCAAATGCACAGGCAAGAGCAGAATTCGAAAAACGGAAAGAAAAGGCATTTTCTGTGTTGGTGCTGAATGTGAGTACACCCCAGTTGTATCTGATAACAAGTTGCAAGACACCTAAAGAAGCGTGGGATACTCTAAAAGGGCATTTTGAGAGAGACACTCTTGCAAACAAGCTGTTTCTAAAGAAAAAATACTTCAGATGTGAAATGAAGGAAGGAGAAAGCATAACTGAACATTTGAAACAAATGAAAGAACTAACTGACCAGCTAGGAGCGATAGGTGCTGTGATTGAAGAGGAGGATCAGATTGTAACACTGCTGGGTAGTTTGCCATCAAGCTATGCTACAATTGTCACTGCACTGGAAACCAAATTGGACAATTTAACGCTGCAGTTTGTTCAGCAAGCATTAATAAATGAAGAACAAAAGCGAGTGCCTGCTGATGGTAACTATGGCGGTGCTGCATCCGGTGGCGCATCAGCGATGTCAACACAAGTTCGCGGTGATGTGCAGTCCAACTCCAAGTCAGTGAGAGCTGACAGACCCAGCTCGTGGAGATGTTACAAGTGTGGGAAAGAGGGACATATCAAGCGCGACTGTCCAAGTAAAAAAAAGAGGTATAAAACCCACAAGGCCAAAAACGTAACATGTGAACATTCAGAGGACTCGTCTGAGAGTGCTTTTATCGCTAAAGAAGCAAACCAGGATAAAATGACACAACAGATTGAGTGGTTGATTGACTCTGGAGCATCAAAGCACATGACGTGTCATGAAGAAATCCTCCAAAACTACCAGCAATTTTCAAAACTACAGTCTGTGAAACTCGGTGACGGCAGAGTGGTAGACGCCCTAGGACTTGGTAACGTTAAGCTGAGAATGACATTCAAAGTAGGTGATGTAAAAAATGTCACGGTGTTTGATGTGCTGTATGTTCCAAAGTTATCTGGGAACCTCTTCTCAGTAGGAGCTGCTGTCAGAAGAGGAAATATGGTGCAGTTCAAAAATTCTCGCTGTTACATCCGTAGTAAAGATGGAGATCTTCGAGGAATGGGAACACAAAGATCTGACGGGCTGTATCAGCTGGATGTTGAGGGAAGTTCACCGAACTGTCACTGTGCGTCAAGTGCATTAGTAACAGCAAGCATGTGGCACCAGCGATTGGGACACACCACCAAAATGAAGGAACTTAAAAATCTGGTGAATGGAGTGGACTTTCCTGCAGAGAAAGAAGTTCTCTTCTGTGAAGCCTGCGTGGAAGGCAAGCTGTCTAGAAAGCCTCACAAGCCAGTGGGAGAAATCCGTTCCAAACGCAAACTGCAGCTGGTTCATAGTGATGTCTGTGGTCCAATGCAGACTGAGTCTATAGGTGGGTCAAAGTACTTTGTGACTTTTATCGATGACTATTCTAGATGTTGCAAGGTATACTTTATGAAGCAGAAGGGTGAAGTGTTTAACAAATTCAAGGAATTTGAAAAAACATTCTCCAATGAGTGCGGAGAGAAAGTGACAAGACTAAGAACTGACAATGGTGGGGAATACACATCAAAAGAATTTCAAGATTACTTGAAGGCTCAAGGTATCCATCATGAAACAACTGTGCCTCACACACCTCAGCAAAATGGGGTTGCAGAAAGAAAAAATCGGACATTAATTGAAGCAGCAAGAACCATGCTCTCTCATGCTAAATTGCCAAAGACGTACTGGGCAGAGGCTGTATCGACTGCAGTTTACATACAGAACAGGCTGCCCACATCTCTTCTGAAGCAAGAGACACCCTACCAGAGATGGTATGATAAAAAGCCAAATGTAAGTCATATGAAAGTGTTTGGTTGTGTAGCTTATGCACATGTCCCAGAAACAGAAAGAAGAAAACTGGACAAGAAGGCTGTGAAGCTTCGTTTCGTGGGATATGCCAACAATGCGAAGGGCTACCGCTTGTTCGACGAAGAAAAAAGAAGGATTCTAATTCGTCGGGATGTGATCTTCAACGAGTCAGACTTTGACTGGAAACAAGAAGTGGACATTTCTTTTTCAGAGAACGAAGTTATCATGAAAACTGACGAGACAACATCACTCGATGCTACTGTCGATGAGGCTGCTAGAGAGGCTGGCAGAATCAGAAAACCACCCAAGAGATATGGATATGATGAGTTTGCTGACCTGGTGACTGTTGATCATTATGCTGGTGTTTGTTGTGTTGCAGAACCAAGCACACTGAAAGAGGCATTGAAGAGTCCTAATGCAAGGGAATGGCAGGATGCGGCTGACTTGGAATATGAATCACTGCTGGAAAATGAGACGTGGGATTTAGTTGAACTACCAAAGGATCGGAAGGCCATAGGATCAAGATGGGTGTTCAAAGTCAAGCATCAGAGTAATGGACGAGTGGAGAGATACAAGTGCAGACTCGTTGCTAAGGGATACTCACAGAAGTATGGTGCTGATTATGATGAAACTTTTTCACCTGTGGTAAGATTTAGCTCAGTTCGTATGTTGCTGTCCTTTGCTGTCCAGAATGATCTACATGTGCATCAAATGGATGTGGTAACTGCATTTCTTAATGGACACCTGGACGAAGAAATCTACATGGAACAACCAGAGGGATACATCAGACCAGGGGAGGAACGTTTGGTATGCAAACTGAATAAGTCAATATACGGGCTGAAGCAATCCCCTCGCTGCTGGAGCAAAACCTTCACAGAGTTCATGAAGAACATTGGCTTCAAACAGAGTACATCCGACCCATGTGTGTTTGTGAGATCTCGGCAGGAGCTGGAAATATTGGCTGTGTATGTTGATGATCTGATCCTGATCACAGAGTCGATGGAAAGCATGAAAGAGCTGAAACTTGCTCTTAAGAAGCGCTACAAGATGAAGGACTTGGGAGAGCTGTCCTATATCTTGGGTATCTCTGTCATCCAAGACAAGGAAAATAACTGTGTGTTTCTTCATCAGAAGCATTACATTGAATCCATTCTTCGTAAGTATGGGATGCAGGATGCTAATCCCGTTGCAACCCCAGCTGATGCAAATCTGAAGCTGAAAAGGAATGATGGTGTCAGCAAGCCTGTGAACTCAGGTACCTACCAGTCTATGGTAGGGAGTCTACTGTATGCTGCGATGGCCACACGACCTGACATAGCACAAGCAGTGAGTGTTGTATCAAAGTTCAACGCAAATCCAAGTGCTGCGCATCTGACAGCAGTGAAGAGAATCCTGCGGTACTTAAAGGGTACGTTGGAACTCGCTCTCAAATATGAGCAGTCAGAATCTGGAACTTTGATCGGATTCTCAGATGCTGACTGGGCTGGAGACCAGGACGATCGTCGCTCAACAACCGGTAATGTGTTCTTACTTGGTGGAGGAGCCGTGAGCTGGCTCAGCAAGAAACAGTCAACTGTTGCACTTTCGACAGCGGAGGCTGAGTACGTTGCACTTAGCCAATCAGCCCAGGAATGTGTCTGGCTAAGACGCCTACTGAGTGATCTTGGAATGGATGTTACGCCTGTGGTGATCCTGGAGGACAACCAAGGAGCCATTGCAATTGCAAAGAATCCAGTTGATCATTCAAGAACCAAGCACATAGACATTCGCTATCATTACATCCGTGAATGTGTGCAGAATGGACAAATACAACTTCAATATTGTCCTACAGATGACATGAAGGCAGATATCTTGACCAAGCCATTGGTAAGACAGAAGTTTGAGTATCTGAGAAGTGAGATTGGACTTTGTTTCATTTAATTCTGTTTAGTCTAATATTAAATAGACTAGACTTTGTTTAGTGCTGAATGGCAAAAGGACAAAAAAGAAAAGAAAAAAAAGAACCTTACTAGTTTGTGTTAGTATGGTTTATTGTATATTGACACTATAAAAAAGGGAAATATTTTTTTTTGTGTGAAAAGTAATATAATTTACTATAACATGGCTTAATACTATTGTAAAATTAAGTGGGAGTGTTGTAATATAGTAATTTGCCAATAGGTGTCGCTGTTATACTATGCCATCTAGTGTGTCACTGCAGTTCTGTTTTCTTCCTACTTCCTGTTCTGTGGTTATAATAAAAAACATGTGAAAGCTCAACAAACTTTACCCTTAAACTGACCCACACCACCACACCTGACCCTAACTCTACCCTAACTTGACCCACACCACCACACCTGACCCTAACTCTACCCTTAAACTGACCCACACCACCACACCTGTCCCTAACTCTACCCTTAAACTGACCCACACCACCACACCTAACCCTAACTCTACCCTTAAACTGACCCACACCACCACACCTGACCCTAACTCTACCCTTAAACTGACCCACACCACCACACCTGACCCTAACTCTACCCTTAAACTGACCCACACCACCACACCTGTCCCTAACTTTACCCTTAAACTGACCCACACCACCACACCTGTCCCTAACTCTACCCTTAAACTGACCCACACCACCACACCTGTCCCTAACTCTACCCTTAAACTGACCCACACCACCACACCTGACCCTAACTCTACCCTAACTTGACCCACACCACCACACCTGACCCTAAATCTACCCTTAAACTGACCCACACCACCACACCTGACCCTAACTTGACCCACACCACCACACCTGTCCCTAACTTTACCCTTAAACTGACCCACACCACCACACCTGACCCTAACTTGACCCACACCACCACACCTGACCCTAACTCTACCCTTAAACTGACCCACACCACCACACCTGACCCTAACTCTACCCTTAAACTGACCCACACCACCACACCTGACCCTAACTCTACCCTTAAACTGACCCACACCACCACACCTGACCCTAACTCTACCCTTAAACTGACCCACACCACCACACCTGACCCTAACTCTACCCTTAAACTGACCCACACCACCACACCTGACCCTAACTCTACCCTTAAACTGACCCACACCACCACACCTGACCCTAACTCTACCCTTAAACTGACCCACACCACCACACCTGACCCTAACTCTACCCTTAAACTGACCCACACCACCACACCTGACCCTAACTCTACCCTTAAACTGACCCACACCACCACACCTGACCCTAACTCTACCCTTAAACTGACCCACACCACCGCACCTGTCCCTAACTCTACCCTTAAACTGACCCACACCACCACACCTGAGTTATGTTATGTTTGTTTTTGTATGTCATTCAGACAAAATACAAAAAAATGCCTTCAGGGGTTAACACATTCACTGTATTATTGTGCGTGAGTCTTCAGTGCATGTTAGGATTTCCTGTCGACTGGTAAGCGGCAGCGTACAGTAAATGCGTTTGCTCTGTAAGTCAGAAATGGGATGATGTGGTAACCGTTTCTCCTTTTTGTCCTGCAGATATTGGCCTTGTTCCCTTTCGACGACATTCAGATCATGGGCAGGACTGTAACGAACTTCTGAACATGAGACGGCATGCTCTTTTTTTTTTTCTTTTTCTTTTTTCAAAACTCTGATCTGAAGTTGCAGGACTTTTGGATTTTGTCTACTGGCAACCACAACTATTTATGTCTAGAGGGTGTCGTGCTGGTTGATTTCTACGGCTTCAGCCCGCTCATGCAGAATTACACACCGCTGCTCCGTCCCGTGGAATATCGTCAGGACGTGCGGACATAACACGTATGTGGTGAATGTCCTTCGATTAACAGCACAAATGCATTCTCATCATTGATGTTTTTGTAGCAAGATAAAAAATCACTATTCTAATAAAAAGATTTTTAAAATGTGTGCAGCGTTTTCTTTCTGCTAAACACAAGACCTTTTTTGGACCATATTACAGTTTTCAAGTCCCGGATCGGATCAGCGAGGATCTATTACACTCAGTAAATAAAATACAGAAATTATAAGTATAGATTAATAAAATAGATCAAAGTTACAAATAAATATTACGGTCTAACAGTAGTATTCACTAGTGTTTTAGTCAAGACCACCTAAACTGAGACCAAGACCGGATCAGCACTCATTAAAATCATCTACAAGATCCATATCTACTATCTGAGAAAAGACTCATATTTAGTTAATAAATATTATAAGAATAGTAAGATGCTATAGCGCTGATACCAATCAAACCACTGACAATAAAATGAATGGCGCAGAAGTTAATCTGAAATGGAACAATTACACCTTTATAAAAAAATTAAGATTAATTTATCATTAAAACATTAACATAATTAACATTAATGGAATCATTTATTCAACCCATTCGTTCAAAGCAGCTGATTAATTTAATAACAAACGTTGCCAAAATTAGCACAGTTTAAAATTTGTCATTTAATGTTAACTTCTTGTTTATGGAACATTTATGTGAATCAATATCATTTACAATCACGCTTCTATTCATGAAAACAGCTCTCTTGCTCTTGTGATACTGCTTAATTATATTCTATGTTGTATAAAAACAACTACATCTCAAAACAATGTGGCCATTTATATAAATTTGGGGCATTTTTGAGACGATGCCGCATTTCTTTTGAACCCGGCAGCACAGTAACATAAGAAATCACATTACAAACACGTTATTGATTGCATTTTAAGCAGAACGTTTTACATTAACCTGTTAACGGTCACCGGCCCACCGGTGGGCCCATTTGCCACTGCATGTTTAAAACAATTATATCCTATATTTATCCTGATCTAATGTTGACAAACTATATATCATCCGAAAGCTTACGAACTCAAGATTCATCCTGTGAAAACCGTTTTTGAAATCGGACCTTGGGTTACCATGCTCTAAATTATTCTAGCGGGCTCCTCCCCAATGCTCCTCCGTCGTCATGTTTCCTATTTATTTAACTACTTTATAATTAGGGCTGTAACGATACACCAAACCCACGATTCGGTTCGTATCACGATTTTTGACCCACAGTACGATACAAACCTCGATATGGGGGGGACAAAACAGTTTTATTCTGTACAGTATTCTGTAGCCTATTTTGCTGTCAATACCATATATCTGTATGGTCAATAGGCTACTGCCGACGTTTTCTTTGCGGTACCAATAGGCAATATATATTTAACATGAAGTATAGGGCCTCCTGTACATCAATACCAACAGAAGCGCTGCGTCAGACACGCTTCTGGTGTGCAAAGAAAGAGAAAACTCCACGCGGCCGCCCCGCGGATGACACGCAACAGAAACGCCACGCTCACACCATGTTGCCAGCCGGTTGGGGAAGCTTCTTGAAACACTTACGGCAAATTGTGTGGGTCTTGTCAACTACACGATTGCCATCCTTGTTCTCCACCGGGTATCTGAAATGTTGCCATACTGACTTAAAAGTTGGACCTGGACAGGAAGGATAATTCTGGCAGTTGGAAGGGGTGTGTCGCGATTCTGCCTTCTCACATCGCGATACAGGTTCGTGGACCTGCGTATTGCGATTTCGATTTCATATCGCATATCGTTACAGCCCTATTTATAATAAAAACCTTTCTAATCTTGACAAAACACATATCGTCGGAAAGGTCTGAGTCTCACGGTTCTATATCTGCAAACTGTTTTGTAATATTTGCACAAAAATATACACATTTGACACAGGGAATTGCATTAAAAAAATCAATGGAGTTTCAATGACACCCGGTGGCTATGTGTGGTACAGCGCCTAAATAAAACCTCATGGGAACTTCAATTTTTGTGATATCAACTTCAAATTTGGAACACAAATTTATTAGACATATGGCTTTGATTTGATAGTAATTTTCGAGTACAAATTTTTTTGTAACGTATATTTTATATTAAATATCTAGTACATTATATTTGATTTACAGTACATTTAAACTTCCATAACGTATTTATACTTTATGTTTTTGAAGTGATTTCACTTGAGCAATACTCTGCTGACTGTCTTCTTTAAAATGAGACCAAACTTATGTCTATATTCCGAAGCGTTCTTGAATGGCAACCATTTTAGTTTGGATAGTAAATTTTCATGTATATTTTCAAAATGGGGGTGACAGTTAACAGGTTAAATCACATTAATGATGTTAAATCAGACAGTGCAACGGCAGTTCAGGGATATTATTGCAGTTGTGGTCTCGAGATAAAATCCCCAGTCCTCCAAGTCCAAGACCGAGACAAGACTGAGTACAAATGTGATTGAGGCCGAGATAAGACCAAGACCTTCAAAAAATGGTCTTCAGACCGGTTTAACTCTAGATACACACATATCCTCTGTTGTTGCCTCTAGCTTCTTCAAGGTCTGTCATTTCTAAAATTAAACATTTTGTGCCTGGGAAGTCCCTTCAGTACATGCTTGATGTTGATTGGCCTATTGCAGTTTGTTCTATGTGGCATCTCAAAGTCCCAGGTTACTCGGCTACAATTGGTTTAAAATGCTGCGGCTGAATTTCTTAAGACTGGCCGTGAGTACGATCCCTCCACTCCTGTTTTACGAGCTCTTCATCGGCTTCCGGTTCATATTAGGACTGATTTTTTTCTAAAGTCTTCCATTTGTGTACAAATGCCTACACAACTGCTGCGTCCTTATAGCCCGTCCAGACTCTTATGATCGGGTTACCAGATCTAGCTCATGGTTCTTTGAGGAGATGAAGCCTTTTCGGTGGTGGGAGCAGGTTGTGGAACGGCCTGCCAGCATAACTCCCTGTCACTTTTTAAATCTCTCAAACCTGTTTGTTTTCTTTAGCATTTAAATGATGCTGATGCTCTTAATTATTATGTGTTAGTGTTCTGTTGTGTTTATCTTACTTGTACAGCACTTTGGTCAGTCAGTCCTCAATGCTTGATGGGTGTTATTTCAAATTTGGATCTGTGTGGATATATAAATACATATATTACATTATATTTTTATATATACAGTTTAGGCCAAAAGTTTGGACACATTACTATTTGTAATGTTTTTGAAAAGAAGTTTCTTCTACTCATCAAGCCTGCATTTATTTGATCAGTAATACAGAAAAAAATGTAATATTGTGATTTTATAACAATTTAAAATAATTGGTTTTGATCATTTATTTCTGTGATCAAAGCTGAATGTTCAGGATCATTCCTCCAGTCTTCAGTGATCATGATCCTTCAGAAATCATTCTCATTTTCAAAGTTGGAAACAGTTTTGCTGCTTCATATTTTTTCATAACCTGTCATACTTTTTTTATGATACTTTGATGAATAAAAAGTAAAAAAGTAGCAAATGTTTTAAAAATAGAAATCTTTTGTAATATACACTACTGGTCAGTAATTTGGGGTCAGTCTTTTTTTTTCTTTTTTTGAAATAAATCAATAATTTATTCAGCAAGGATGTGTTAAATTGATAACAATTTATAGTAAAGGAGATTTATATTATTTGAAAATATGTTTTTATTTTGAATAAATGCAGTTCTTTTGAACCTTAATTCATCAAATATATATGGCAGTAGAACGGTTTCCAACACTCCTAATGAATCCTCATCTGAGAATGATTTCTGAAGGATCATGATCACTGAAGACTGGAGGAACCATCCTGAAAATTCAGCTTTGATCACAGAAATAAATGATCACTTAAAGTATAATAAAATAAAATATAATAATATATCACAATATAAAAAATTAAATCTGTATTTTTGATCAAATAAATGCAGGCTTGATGAGCAGAAGAAACTTCTTTCAAAAACATTACAAATAGTAATGTGTCCAAACTTTTATATATACACATATATACATATATATATATAATGTAATGCACTCCAGATGTCAGCTATTGTAGCTATTTTAAAATAGCAAAAAATCTAAAATGGCAATTCACTGGTAAGGTGTGGAAACTGTTGACTGCAGTCTTGCAGAGACGCTTTATGAACCCTCTTGAATTTATAAAAAAAAACAACAACAAGAACTAGTATTCAGGTACAGAAATATTGTAATTCATTGTAAAATACCCTGTGCATAATTTTCACCTTATAAATCAAATCTAGATTAATCTTTGTTAAAGCTGTTTTTTGTTTGACAGGTATTTATAGGCCGCTGTCACTTTAAGACCTGACTCACGGATATAATGTTCTGATACACATCGATCTCTTTGCTTATGTTCACTTAAGACATAACCGGCTGTGTTTACGAGAATACTTGCCTAGAAGATTATTTGGAGATCATTGTGTGTGTATGTGTCCATTAAAGCACTAGGAGATTATTCAATTTGGTATTTTTATTGTGTTGATATCAGGAAAACAACAATAACCAGAACACACACAAACTAGTTCCTGGTAAATGTGTGTTTTACATCATGTGTCACTTCCCTCTTCCTCATACTTACCACAAATATATCCTATTCATGTAAACTACTCCACAGACGGGTTAAAACTCGTTTCTACTTCTAGTAAAACAAGCACATTTCCTTGTAAATATATATTTTTCCCAATTCTTTCTTGTACAATTGCAATTGTATTTGACAGCTATATCATATATTTAAATGCACACTTTTAGAATAAAATAAAAATGGTAACGTTTTACATTGAGGTCTTATTATTTAACACATTAACTAACATTCACTATCAATGAGCAATAAGTTTTATGTAGTATTTATTATTTTTTGTTAATATTTTGGGTTAGGGTTTAATTAATTATGTATTGTCGAATAAATATTACTGACAGATACAACTTTTGATTTTAATAATGTATTAGTAAATGTTGAAATTAATGTATTAATGTTCATCGAAAACTAATATTAATACATGCTTTAGACTTTCATTGTTCATGTTTACTAATGAAATGCTGTAAATTGTTATCAACATATTCAAAGTTATAAAAACGATTTACTTAATATATATTTTACAATATTTGATACGTAAATAGTAGTGCTGTCAAGACGATTAATCGTATCCAAAATAAAAGTTTTGTTTACATGTTTACATAGTATATGTGTTAACTGTGTATAATTATTATGCATATATAAATACACACACATGCATTTATATATTTAAGAAATGTTTTATTTATAAATAAGATAAATTATATAAATAATATATATACAGTATATACATGCAAATATTTCTTAAATGTATACATTAATGAATGTATATTTATATATACATAATAATTATACACATACACACATATATTATGTAAACACAAACTTTTATTTTGGATGCGATTAATCGCAATTTATTGATTTGATATATATCAAGATATCAACACACTAAAAATACCAAATTGAATAATCTATGGTATATAATCTAATGTACACACAAAATGATCTCCAAATAATCTTCTAACCAAGTATTCTCGTAAACACATATGAAATGTTACTGTTCACCATCAGCTCTGTTTCTTTTCACCATCAGTTCTGTTTCTGTTCACCATCAGTTCTGTTTCTGTTCACCATCAGTTCTGTTTCTGTTCACCATCAGTTCTGTTTCTGTTCACCATCAGTTCTGTTTCTGTTCACCATCAGCTCTGTTTCTGTTCACCATCAGCTCTGTTTCTTTTCACCATCAGTTCTGTTTCTGTTCACCATCAGTTCTGTTTCTGTTCACCATCAGCTCTGTTTCTGTTCACCATCAGCTCTGTTTCTTTTCACCATCAGTTCTGTTTCTGTTCACCATCAGTTCTGTTTCTTTTCACAATCAGTTCTGTTTCTGTTCACCATCAGTTCTGTTTCTGTTCACCATCAGCTCTGTTTTCTGTTCACCATCAGTTCTGTTTCTGATCACCATCAGCTCTGGTTCTGTTCACCATCAGCTCTGTTTCTTTTCACCATCAGTTCTGTTTCTGTTCACCATCAGTTCTGTTTCTGTTCACCATCAGCTCTGTTTCTGTTCACCATCAGCTCTGTTTCTTTTCACCATCAGTTCTGTTTCTGTTCACCATCAGTTCTGTTTCTTTTCACAATCAGTTCTGTTTCTGTTCACCATCAGCTCTGTTTTCTGTTCACCATCAGTTCTGTTTCTGATCACCATCAGCTCTGGTTCTGTTCACCATCAGTTCTGTTTCTGTTCACCATCAGTTCTGTTTCTGTTCACCATCAGTTCTGTTTCTGTTCACCATCAGTTCTGTTTCTGTTCACCATCAGCTCTGTTTTCTGTTCACCATCAGTTCTGTTTCTGTTCACCATCAGCTCTGTTTCTGTTCACCATCAGTTCTGTTTCTGTTCACCATCAGCTCTGTTTCTGTTCACCATCAGCTCTGTTTTCTGTTCACCATCAGCTCTGTTTCTGATCACCATCAGCTCTGTTTCTGTTCACCATCAGCTCTGTTTCTGATAACCATCAGCTCTGTTTCTGTTCACCATCAGCTCTGTTTCTGTTCACCATCAGCTCTGTTTTCTGTTCACCATCAGTTCTGTTTCTGTTCACCATCAGCTCTGTTTCTGTTCACCATCAGCTCTGTTTTCTGTTCACCATCAGCTCTGTTTCTGATCACCATCAGCTCTGTTTTCTGTTCACCATCAGTTCTGTTTCTGTTCACCATCAGCTCTGTTTCTGTTCACCATCAGCTCTGTTTTCTGTTCACCATCAGCTCTGTTTCTGATCACCATCAGCTCTGTTTCTGTTCACCATCAGCTCTGTTTCTGATAACCATCAGCTCTGTTTCTGTTCACCATCAGCTCTGGTTCTTTTCACCATCAGTTCTGTTTCTGTTCACCATCAGTTCTGTTTCTGTTCACCATCAGCTCTGTTTCTGTTCACCATCAGCTCTGTTTCTGTTCACCATCAGCTCTGTTTCTGTTCACCATCAGCTCTGTTTCTGTTCACCATCAGCTCTGTTTCTGTTCACCATCAGCTCTGTTTCTGTTCACCATCAGCTCTGTTTCTGTTCACCATCAGCTCTGTTTCTGTTCACCATCAGCTCTGTTTCTGTTCACCATCAGTGATCATCACTATATTTTTTTCACTTGTAATTGATTTTTTTGTATTTTTTTCCCCTTTGTTCCCTTTGAGATTCTTCGGAATGAAAAGTGCATTAAAATACAATTTGAACTATTGTAACATTTTTACACAATTTTATAAATATATTTTAAGTATATTCTTTATATTTTGGAAATGTTTTTGGAAATATTCAATGTCATAAAATATTTTTTTATTACAGAAAAGCAGCTATAATTATAATATACAGTCTTGTTCAAAATAATAGCAGTACAATGTGACTAACCAGAATAATCAAGGTTTTTAGTATATTTTTTATTGCTACGTGGCAAACAAGTTACCAGTAGGTTCAGTAGATTCTCAGAAAACAAACGAGACCCAGCATTCATGATATGCACGCTCTTAAGGCTGTGCAATTGGGCAATTAGTTGAAAGGGGTGTGTTCAAAAAAATAGCAGTGTGGCATTCAATCACTGAGGTCATCAATTTTGTGAAGAAACAGGTGTGAATCAGGTGGCCCCTATTTAAGGATGAAGCCAACACTTGTTGAACATGCATTTGAAAGCTGAGGAAAATGGGTCGTTCAAGACATTGTTCAGAAGAACAGCGTACTTTGATTAAAAAGTTGATTAGAGAGGGGAAAACCTATAAAGAGGTGCAAAAAATGATAGGCTGTTCAGCTAAAATGATCTCCAATGCCTTAAAATGGAGAGCAAAACCAGAGAGACGTGGAAGAAAACGGAAGACAACCATCAAAATGGATAGAAGAATAACCAGAATGGCAAAGGCTCAGCCAATGATCACCTCCAGGATGATCAAAGACAGTCTGGAGTTACCTGTAAGTACTGTGACAGTTAGAAGACGTCTGTGTGAAGCTAATCTATTTTCAAGAATCCCCCGCAAAGTCCCTCTGTTAAAAAAAAGGCATGTGCAGAAGAGGTTACAATTTGCCAAAGAACACATCAACTGGCCTAAAGAGAAATGGAGGAACATTTTGTGGACTGATGAGAGTAAAATTGTTCTTTTTGGGTCCAAGGGCCACAGGCAGTTTGTGAGACGACCCCCAAACTCTGAATTCAAGCCACAGTACACAGTGAAGACAGTGAAGCATGGAGGTGCAAGCATCATGATATGGGCATGTTTCTCCTACTATGGTGTTGGACCTATTTATCGCATACCAGGGATCATGGATCAGTTTGCATATGTTAAAATACTTGAAGAGGTCATGTTGCCCTATGCTGAAGAGGACATGCCCTTGAAAAGGTTGTTTCAACAAGACAATGACCCAAAACACACTAGTAAACGGTTCCAAACCAACAAAATTAATGTTATGGAGTGGCCAGCCCAATCTCCAGACCTTAATCCAATTGAGAACTTGTGGGGTGATATCAAAAATGCTGTTTCTGAAGCAAAACCAAGAAATGTGAATGAATTGTGGAATGTTGTGAAAGAATCATGGAGTGGAATAACAGCTGAGAGGTGCCACAAGTTGGTTGACTCCATGCCACACAGATGTCAAGCAGTTTTAAAAAACTGTGGTCATACAACTAAATATTAGTTTAGTGATTCACAGGATTGCTAAATCCCAGGAAAAAAAAATGTTTGTACAAAATAGTTTTGAGTTTGTACAGTCAAAGGTAGACACTGCTATTTTTTTGAACACACCCCTTTCAACTAATTGCCCAATTGCACAGCCTTAAGAGCGTGCATATCATGAATGCTGGGTCTTGTTTGTTTTCTGAGAATCTACTGAACCTACTGGTAACTTGTTTGCCACATAGCAATAAAAAATATACTAAAAACCTTGATTATTCTGGTTAGTCACATTGTACTGCTATTATTTTGAACAAGACTGTATGTGTAATAAGACCTTTTTTAAAGTCTGCTTTTTTATTTTTTTATTTTATTAAATACAAAATCTGAATACAACAAAATGGGATAGAACAGTCAAAATGCTAAGAAAATACTGACAAGGAATGCTCAAGACAAAAAAAAAGATAAACATGACATACAACTAAATAATAATTGGAAGAAAACCTACAACAGGTTATGATACGAACAAATTGTACATTTTTTTATTTTATTTTATTTCTTTTTTATTAATGCTTGAATAACAAACACAGAACATTGCCAAGGGAGTACATAGGCTATAGAAACATAAACACACAATACATACATAAAATAATTTTTTTAAAATAAAAAATAAAAAAACAATCAAAGTTGCTGGGACACAGATTAATACAATAACATACAAACAATTACCAGGAAAGCTCTTTAAATACAAACATTTTCTTTAAATATTTCTTCATAGTATTTAAGGAATCTTAGGTTTTTCTTATTTTTTATGTAATAAAGAGATTTGAGAAGTGAGTTTAATTCAATTTCAAAGTGGGCGAAGGATGGTATACTGTTTGCAATTTTTTGCTTATGAATGAAGAATTTTCCATATAAAATTAAAAAAAAAAATACAACATGCTCCAGGGGTCTATTTATTATAGTTATAATAAAAAAAAAATATGTCTTTTAAATTGAAAGAGTGTGTAACATTGGCAGGATCAAGTATGTGAGAACCTAGATCAAACCAAAATTGTTTGGAAATAGGACAATCAAAAAACAAGTGTTCAATGTCTCCTCTGCTTGTTTACAAAAGAACAACAGCTGTCAATGTCCAAATATTTAGAAATGTTAGAGTTGGCAGGGTAGATTTTATGTAACATTTTGAAATGACCATCTTTTGCCTTATTGGAAATACAGAATTTCCCAGGTAAAAGCTAGGCCTTTTTCCAGTCAATATCTTCTACCAGGGACAATTTTTTTGCTTTTGTACAGTCTATGAATATGACGCGTGACGTCAGAGGTGGCGCTGAATCCGCGCGCCGAGTAAATTTCAAAATAAAAGTCCCCCATAAAGAATAATGAACACCCCCGCCCACAAAACCCAAGGACATTTTCACTCTCTCAACCGTGTCCACACGGCTGTCAAACAATAAAACATTCAAATATTTACCGAAGCCTCATAACGCAAGACTTAAGTGGAAATTACACGGATATGTGAAGGTGTGTCTCCTTTCACAACCGGAAACGGTGCACTGTGTGTATGTGTGTTAGTGTTAACACGTCAGTACAGATGAACTCATGAGTGAAGCAGGCCGAGAAGTTTCAGGTCAGAAACACACGGGCTTTGTCCGGCTCCTGGATTTTGGTGGTTTGGTTACAGGCAGAGGGCTTTATCGACACATGAGCGGCGCGGGAACGTGTTTGGAGCGTCTCAGCGGCTGTTTTAGGGAGTTTTGAACCGGCGGAGCGGCGGCGGCTGCTGGAAAATGCCCCTGTTTCCATGGAGGTACTGAAACATGAAGCTGCAGAAACATAATAACATCTAAACGAATCTTTTGAATGTAACAGCGTATGTGTCCTGACTCCTCAGTCTGCTTTGATAAATGTTTACTTGTGCATCCATAAGTCATTTCAAATAAATGCTGTTCTTACGAACATCCTATTCATCAGTTAATCCTGAAAACATCTCACAAATATGAAGCTGCAAAACCTGTTTAACACTGATAATAAGAACCATTATTAATAATTTAGTAAAGCAGCATATTATTATGATTAGTGAAGGATCATGTGACACTGGAGAGTGGAGTAATGATGCTGAAAATTCAGCTTTGATCACAGGAATAAATTACACTTTACTATATAATCAGAATAGTGTATTCATATATTTGTAATAATATTTCACAATGTTACTGTTTTTGATATCATGCTCAAACAAATGCAGACTTGATGGGTGTTATTCCAAATTTTCATCTGCGTATATTAATTATATACAGTACAGGCCAAAAGTTTGGACACATTACTATTTGTAATGTTTTTGAAAGAAGTTTCTTCTGCTCATCAAGCCTGCATTTATTTGATCAAAAATACAGATTTTTTTTTTTAAAATATTGTGATATATTATTACAATTTAAAATACTTGGTTTTCAATTTATTATACTTTAAATAATCATTTATTTCTGTGATCAAAGCTGAATTTTCAGGATCATTCCTCCAGTCTTCAGTGATCATGATCCTCCAGAAATCATTCTCAGATGAGGATTCATTATGAGTGTTGGAGACAGTTCTGCTGCTTAATATTTTTTCATAACCTGTGGTACGTTTTTTTATAATACTTTGATGAATAAAAAGTAAAAAAAAGGAGCAAATGTTTTAAAAATAGAAATCTTTTGTAACAACCATATACACTACTAGTCAGTCATTTGGGGCCAGTCATTGAAATAAATCAATAATTTTATTCAGCAAGGATGTGTTAAATTGATAAAAAAATTATAGTAAAGGAGATTTATATTATCTGAAAATGTTTTTTATTTTGAATAAATGCAGTTCTTTTGAACCTTTTCTTTAATCAAATATATTAAGCAGCTGAACGGTTTCCAACACTCATAATGAATCCTCATCTGAGAATGATTTCTGGAGGATCATGATCACTGAAGACTGGAGGAACCATCCTGAACATTCAGCTTTGATCACAGAAATAAATGATAATTTAATAACTGTATTTTTGATCAGATAAATGCAGGCTTGACGAGCAGAAGAAACTTCTTTCAAAAACATTATGAATAGTAATGTGTCCAAAACTTTTGGCCTGTACTGTATGTATATATATATATATATATATATATATATATATATATATATATATATATATATATATATATATTAGAGGGAGATATATTAATTTCTATTTATTGATATATGCACATAATAAATGCACATATCCAGATGTCAGCTATGTATTCTGCTAGAAACTGTTATTTTACAATATATATATAAAAAAAATGGAAGTCATGGAAATTCACTGGTGAGGTGTGGAAACTGTTTGTTGACTGCAGTCTTTCAGAGCCGCTTGGCAAACACCTTTATGAAGCCTCATGATTACTATGCTCTGAATTTATATTGGCATGCATTCCGTCTTTAACGAAGAGTTCAACCAGTTCTTCTAATCGTCAGTAATCTGTGGTGTCAGGTAACGCGGGGGGTTTGAATAGGGGTTAGTTTGTGTCGATCCTGCTGCAGTCTCACTCTCTGCACAAAGAGCTTCTGTTGGAAAGGGTTTAGACTCCTGGGACGAGACCTGCTGAATTTCAGGAATGCCCAAAAGACACACACAGGAACGTTCACGAAATTATGGAACAAAGTCACACTTGACTGCATTTCAACCAGATATGTGACATTTTGGTGTTCGTGCGGATCCTTACAGACGCCTGGAAATGCATTATTTTGTTTTCTAATCCACTCTTCCTCTCTTCTCCTCAGTTTGTGTGTGTGTGCGGCAGTGTGTGTTCTGCCGGCCGTGCGAGCGGACGCTGAAGATGCTTCGCTGCTGGGAGGCTGGCAGGACGTGTGGCTCTTCCGCTTGTTCCTCAATGTTTTGGGATACGGCACCATCATCATCCCGGGATATTTCCTAATCAGCTACTTCAAAAGAACCAATTATCTAGAAACAGGTTTGTTGGACTTTCTCAATTCTTGTTTCGTTTCCAGACATGTTGTGGTGTCGCTTAGTTGTCATTTTGAGTGCAATGCTAATGGTCTAATCCGATTCCATGATGTATGCTAAGCTACGCTAAAAGTGCCAGATACAGAGTTTGGCTGAATGGATTAAAAAACGGTGAAACTCAACTGTTTAACTCTAAGGGACTTGGAAAATGAGCCTTTTTTTTTAAGTGGAGTGTTCCATTAATGTTAATTTTTAACATTTACTAATTCACTATTGAAATTAAAAGTCGTATCTAATATTTGATGGGGCTTTAGCTGAGAATTAAAATGGAAAAATAATGTGTTTTTTAAACATTCACGCATGGAAAAACTTATTCTAGAAGACCTGAAAACAAAATAAACACTAATGGTCCCATTTTGTTTTAGTTAATGCATTAAAGGTGCACTATGTAGTATTTTTGCAGTAAAATATCCAAAAACCACAAGGCCAGTGTTATATATTTTGTTCAGTTGAGTACCTACAATATCCCAAATGTTTCCAACTATTTGTAAATTGTGAGAAAATTGCTATTTTAACTAAGCACCGGGACGTTTCAGCATAGCGTTTGAGGGAGTCGCCTGTCAATCGCGTCATAGCTGCGCTACCCTCGGTTTTATTCTGCAGAAGCGCTTTTCTCTTTGCAGTGTGAACAAGTCACAGCAGCGCCGAGTGAATGCACAGAGTAACATCATAACAACTTTTAAACACACATAAATGTATCTAATATGATAAACAGAGCTGCTGGCTTTACCTCATAATCATAACTGGAAGAGCGGATCAGTGCAGGCGCCCCCGGAGACTGTGTCCCGTCCCGTCATGATAAAAGTCCCGGTACTCACGAGGCGGGTATTTGTATAACAATCGCTCCAGCGGCTGTGCTCAGTCCCACAACACTCTGTCCTGCTCTGCTTCTCTACAGTAACGTTAATAACCGCATGCATGAACGTGATTTCTGCCCTAGTCCTATTTTCCACCGGCTGTGAGGTGAAGACCACATTTCCCAAGATGCTGCGCTCACACTGGGCGTCATCAAACTACGCATTTGTTTTGAATAGGCGCCCTCCAGTGGACGGAAAGTTGCATAGTGCACCTTTAATTAATGGGACCTTATTGTAAAGTGTTTACAATATTTTTTAATACAAAGTTAGTTGCATCAAAAGTTTTCAGTACCATGTTCAATCCTCTGTTTTTTATTTTATTTATTGCCTTAGCACAATTTTAACAAGCAAATGGTACATTTTCGAAAAATTAAAAGTGCTAATATCACAGATCACACACAATCGTACAGTATAATTTACACTAAACAAAATAAGTGTTTCATCGATATACGCATTAATTCACAGTAAACACTCTTACTATCAAACGTTTGCCTTGCATCTCTTCTCGATTCGTTTAATACATTTGTCTATTATTTAATCCGACTAATCTTAATGGTTAATCAATGAATCATTTGATTCGATAGACAGTTTATATAGAAGTTGTTTGCAGTTTGCAATAATGGATTACTAAATGCGATGAATTTACGCAAGTGATTAATCTTAGTGATAACCACTATGTTCAAAGTGTGAATGAATGAATGAATGAATGAATGAATGAGGTATTTATATAGCGCTGTCATTTGTACTACTGTACACCCAAAGCTCTTTACACTCATGTCAGGGGTCTCTCCTCAACCTCCACCAGTGTGCAGCATCCACTTGGATGATGTGCGCTCACCACACACCAGCGATAGGTGGAGAGGAGAGAGGGTGATAGAGCCAATTCAGTGGAATTGTGTGTGTGTGTGTGTGCCCTTGTTTATATTACATTGTGGGGACCAAATGTCCCCATAAGGATAGTAAAACCTGAGATCACCTACATTGTGGGGACCAGCCAGTGGTGCCCACTTTTCAAAATGCTTATAAATCATACAGGATGAGTTTTTTTTGAGAAAGTAAAAATGCAGAATGTTTCCTGTGATGGGTAGGTTTAGGGGCAGTGTAAGGGGATAGAAAAAAACGGTTTGTACAGTATAAAAACCATTACGCCTATGGAGAGTCCCCACAAAGATAGTGAACCAGACGTGTGTGTGTGTGTGTGTGTGTGTGTGTGTGTGTGTGTGTGTGTGTGTGTGTGTGTGTGTGTGTGTGTGTGTGTGTGTGTGTGTGTGTGTGTGTGTGTGTGTGTGTGTGTGTGTGTGTGTGTGTGTTTGCGTGCCAGAGATATTTGCAATTTGTGAAGGGAGAGAGTGCAAGGGAAAGGAAACTGTCAATGACTGTCACATCAGATTGATCAGAGAAGGGAGACAGATGGCATCAAATTTACCGTTTTACGTAACAGTATGTATACCATTGCCATGTGATACTGTAAAAGGAGGCATTACCTTAACTCATCCTTATAAAGGTCAACTTCAGTATAGATTCATCAAATGGCACAGTCTGAACATTTACTGTATTGCCAGCAAACTCTGATCTAGCACAGACCCTCATGACTGTCCTAACTTCATCTCACATTGTGATAATAACACACTGAATAGATTACAAACATTATGGATTACATAAGTTAGGTAATGTAAGTGTATTTCTAATGAGGCATCTGTACGCCTGTATTACTGTAATTTATTCAGAAACGAGGGTGTTTTGAAACGTGTATCTTGCAGTGTTTGCTGTTGAATGAACTGATTGTTAAAAGCACTACATTGAAAGAAGATCACACGGGTGTATTTGGCTGATAAAACCAAAGGTTCTCATTCCATATCACAATGATCTTATGTTTGATTATGTAGAGTGATAATGTTTACAGCTGTAATGAAAGCGTGAGATCAGGTTTCGAAAGAACGACTAGATGTGTTATGTTTGTGATCACTTGGGAGTTCTGTGAAAATAGTACCAAAGGAAATAAAATAAAAAACGGACCCACTTTATATTAGTTGGCCTTAACTACTATGTAGTAACATTTTAATTTTTCATTTGATACAATGGACTTATTGTGTACATACATGTTTTTACATTGTACTTACATTTTTAAAAATACCTGTATGTAATTTCGTCTAATTAATTTCTGTAGTTACATTTGTAATTACACGGTTGTCACTTCCCTTACACCTCACTGACCCACACCACCACACCTGACCCTAACTCTACCCTTAAACTGACCCACACCACCACACCTGTCCCTAACTCTACCCTTAAGCTGACCCACACCACCACACCTGACCCTAACTTTACCCTTAAACTGACCCACACCACCACACCTGTCCCTAACTCTACCCTTAAACTGACCCACACCACCACACCTGACCCTAACTCTACCCTTAAACTGACCCACACCACCACACCTGACCCTAACTCTACCCTTAAACTGACCCACACCACCACACCTGACCCTAACTCTACCCTTAAACTGACCCACACCACCACACCTGACCCTAACTCTACCCTTAAACTGACCCACACCACCACACCTGACCCTAACTCTACCCTTAAACTGACCCACACCACCACACCTGTCCCTAACTCTACCCTTAAGCTGACCCACACCACCACACCTGACCCTAACTTTACCCTTAAACTGACCCACACCACCACACCTGACCCTAACTCTACCCTTAAACTGACCCACACCACCACACCTGTCCCTAACTCTACCCGTATCCCACCTCAATATCAGCAAAAGTGTTTTGCAATACAATTTGATGGTACATAATACTTAAGGCCACTTAATGTAAAGTGGGGCCAAAAAAACAAAGTAAATATATTATGTATGTACGTAATATTTTTGATGTTTGCATTAATGTTGCAACAGATCCTGTTGTACCTGCAGAAGGTACTTGACAAACCAGATTTTTTTTTACACACTGCTCATGTTTCTGCAGGCCGTGGGCTTTGTTTTCCTCTCATAAAGACGTGTGTGTTCGGGAATGAGTCTAAAACTGGACTGCTGGACGATGTTTCAACGGCGTCCAGAAGCGACTCTGAATCCAGTTCATCAGCTCGACAGGCCTTCAAATTGATCTTCTGTGCTGCTGGACTCCAGGTAACGCCCTTGTGTTCAACGTCACACTGTGTAATTTAAGTTAATAGTCTTCATCTGGTCACAACATAAGCCCCGTTTCCACCAAAATAACCCGGAACAATTTGTACCAGGAACTTTTTTACAGGAACTTTTCTCCCCCCAGACCTGCAGCTCTCTGCGTTTCCACCGCAATCTAAAGTACCGTGAAGATTAGGCAGATTAGTCCGGTGATGTAGGACTGCGCGCGACTGCTCCTCCAAGTCAATGACGGACAGTAATCATTTTTGCGCGAAACTAGCCACGTTTGCAAGCACACTTTTTTTTGTCATTCCGATTGAAAGATTTAGTGTACTGTTTACATGAGACGTTATCTAAACCGATCTGGTGATGACTTTCAATCGCAATCATTTTGTCACATGCAGTTTGTCTGCCGCATCAAAAATGTCGCCGCTGTTTTCTCCAGCAGCTGGACTGTGTTAACTGTAGCCAGAGCAACTCTTAACGGCCACCAGGACTAATACAGTATTATATAAGCTATTTATTTGTTGTAAAGTGTAATAATCATCTCAGAAATTTTTTTATTCTTCTGTCAGGCGCAGTTAAAGTAAAAACTGCCTGGGGCAATATACGCTGTGTCATTATTCCAACATTATCTTCATAACTTACGAAATAAAAGTTTACCCCTCAGAGAAATGAGCTTTCCTCTCTTGTCAATATGAGCGCGGCGCGCGCTGTCACGTCATGTAAGGACACACACTTAAAAGTAATCGGTCAGGTCGTTTACATGGTGAAAAATAGACTGTAAAAAAATGAATAACGAGTATGAGAGATCAAGCTGTGCTGCTTTTGCTGGTTATGTATATGTTTACTAAAGAGGAAATTAACAACGACAGAAAAGAGCAGTAATATGCAGATTCAGCAGCATGCAGCATATTCAGAAGTCATTTTATAGCTTTCAAAGCTAATGTATATTATTATCAGCTATTACAGACATTGCACGTGAGATGGCTGAGACAAACGCGCGCCATCAGACAGAGAGCAAGACTGATATTTACTGAACATAGACCGAACCTCGCAAAAGACTTTTAAAAATGCCGGTTGAAATAAAATGCTGCGTGAGCTAAACCAATCAGCATGTGTTTAGAGCCAAAGTCCCACCCTCGAAAGTTCCTGAACTTCAAAAAAGTACTACCTCGCGAGCAGGGCCATTTGGAGGGGGAAATATTTACCCAGAACTTCATTTAGACCCTGGTTCCTGCGGTCGAAACACACCGAGTACCACCCAAAGTTCCTGGTTCATGGGTAAAGTTCCTGCGGTGGAAATGCGGCTATAGACTGTAAAAAAAATATGGACGTAGTGTCCGTGACGTCACCCATAGGCTTTCGATAAGCCGTTCTGAAGTTTAAAATAAAGGCGAGCTGGCCGTTGCCATCTCAAATCTCACGGCGAGATAAGAGGCGGGATGTGGGCGGAGCTTAGGTGACGCAATGACTAACAGAAAGCAGACAAATGGCAATCCACCTGTCACTCAGAGTGACCACGCCCTTAATTATGCAGACTTTTAAGGCTTTATATAATGTAAACAAATGAGTTATTTAAAAAAATCACCCGCCTCATAGTTTCCATGAAGGGCAAAATTAGCCGTATAGGCCAAAACCACACTTTGTCTCAGGCTGTAAACATGTTTTTTTTTTTGCTGTAAAGTTGGGCATTTTAAAAGAACTGTATGTAAGAAATGTATTTCAATTAATCATAAAATGGCCAGTAGACATTAAGAAATCATGTTCATTTCAAACACTTCTGTCACTGACCACAGTAGTCCGGCCAGGATATTGTCATTTAAAAGTTGTTGTTCAGCCCTCAACTGATGTTGATGTTGACATGTTTATGTTTTGGCCTGAAGCTCCGCCCGCCACCGATTGACCAATCGCGAAGTCTGTAGTGTTTCTGCATCCGGGTTGCCAGATCTGCTGTTGTTACCACAGCTGCAGATCTACAAATGTTCCTGCTGATCCTGCAGCCAATCTGGCAACCTCAAGTCAGGGGGAGGTGGAGGGGGACACACCGCTCTACAGTCATTTGAAAGTGATTACAGTACCAGTTTTGGACACAATCTTACATACACTTCCTTTAACATGGGGCTCAATGAGATTCTGCTCCCTTCTGGAGTCTGTCCCTTGTGGCCAGTCAATGAATTGCAGTTTATATTATTTCTTCTGTATTGGCTTCATCGAAACTGGGGGAGGTTGCCGCTTGGTTCACAATCATGTTTTTTGTGCATCATCCAGGTGTCATATCTGACATGGGGCGTTCTTCAGGAGCGGGTGATGACGCGCTCATACGGCTCCACGGAGGTGGAAGGCAGCGGCGAACGCTTCAAAGATTCCCAGTTCCTGGTGTTCATGAACCGCATCCTGGCCTTGACGGTGTCTGGCCTGTGGTGCGTCCTGTTCAAACAGCCCCGCCACGGCGCGCCCATGTACAAATACTCCTTCGCTTCACTCTCCAACATCCTCAGCAGCTGGTGCCAGTATGAGGCGCTCAAATACATCAGCTTTCCCACACAGGTACAGCACTGCATTCTGGGTAAATGAGCCATGTGAACATGTGGTCCAAAACCAAATGGAAAAGAAAAAGTAAACCATTAGAGGGAATTCTCATTTACAATATGCAATTATTAATGTAAAATAAATTAATATTTTCCTCTTCCGCTCTTGAAGTCTGTGACAGCAAGTGTTGCCAAAGTTACTTTGAAAAAGTAATCTGATTACTAGTTACTCCTTTAAAAAGTAACGTAGTTACTTTACAGATTACTTGTTTTCAAAAGTAACTAAGTAAGATTACAAGTTACTTTATTAGTTACATTCAGCAGTTGCCGACAACACCCCTGCCGCCTCAACATAGAAATGACAACCGTTTTTACCAACACTCACTTTATTGGAAAGTGCATTTTTAACTGTAACGTCAACAATGTATCTCCTGACATTTTAAGTTGAAATAATATTTATAATATACAAATATAAAAAAAATATAAAAAATATTTACTGAAAAAATCCTCTCCCCGAGACGCAAGAAGAAAGCAAATATATATATGTATATTTTTTTTTACTAAGGAAAATGACTAAAATAGTAACTCAGTGACTTGGATAAATTACTTTAATCTGATTATTGGGGTGCGTCCGAAATCGCGTACTATGTGAGTAGGTACTACATTTGAATTAGAACGTACTTCGCGACCGTTAAAAAAGTACGTTCTATATAGTATGAATACGGGTAGTATGAATGGAGTCGGACGTACTACATGCGCCATGATGGAATTGTCACGTGATAGACGCCGTCATGACAGCGCGGAGATTTAAAGAGCCCATTCCACCGACTGCACACATTCGCCAGCGATGTTTTTAGATCTGCTTCGCTTTTATCTGCGTTTTTACATCGTTCGAGCTCACAATCCATAGGAGGCGTCGGTCAGCTCCTCGCAGGTCACGCCTACATCGAGAGCTTGTGCGGAATTTCTCAAATAATGCAAGTATTATAATGTATTTAGCTTTTAAATATTACCTCAGAAACAAATGTGTGTGCGTGTCTCTATTAATGGAGCTACAGTGGTCCCTAGAGGCGACACCCACCAACCACTGGCACAATGGCTTAAGCTGAGTGTGAATTTGTGTGCCAAACATTTGAAATTATAGTTACATATCACATATTTGAGCTTCATGTTTTACAAATTATTTACTTCAAGAGTAAATCCAAAAATTACCGAGATCGTAAAGTCTTCATCTTGTACACGCTTTAAAAGAAACATATAACTTTACCGTTATTGAACTATTTTAAAGTGATGCCCTATAAATGAGATTACTAGTTATCAAAGTCCTTTTAGATCTTTTTGAAACCTGTGAAAGTTACTTACCGAAGCTGCTTAAGTTAAACTTCTTTCCTCGTGATGACACTATAATAAAAAACATTTTAATATCTTTCCTTTTAGTGGTGTTTTACGCTATGTACGGCAAAATTATGTGATTTTATTTTAAGCTTTGTATCCTACATATCCATTTGAAAGTTAAATACACAAAAATAAAGCAAATACATTTTAATGGTGTCTGGAGTGTGTTTTTCTCTATAGTGCAGCACTCGTATTCAGAGTTAGACAGCATATTTGTCAGATAAACGTGCAATTAGCTTGTTTCAAAAACCAGCAACACATACAGAACGCTTTAAAAAAAATACTCAAGGCCATATATTAGCAATTTACCACTGACAATATAGCTACTATAAAGCCCTAGGAATTAAGTGTTTTGTAATATAACTTGCTAAACAGCATGACGGTGAATCTACAAACAAATGAAAAAAGACACTGTATCATTTGATTTCTTTATTAACATCATTGTTTAGCAATTATTTCTAGTAGCCGAAGGAATCTTTTCTTTCTCTCACTTCTTGGTTAAAACACGGGTGGGTGTTCATCAGCCCCTGCAAAATCAACACAAGAGATTAACATGTGATGAACCATGGTCAGTTTATTAATGCTAACGGTAACGTACATGGACAAGCTGAGGTAATTTAAAATTGTTAACAGCAGTTTGCTGTGTAACCAACAACATTTTGATAATATCAACACTGGTAAAGGAGAAATACATTGTTTTAATTTACTGAAGTTGTGTAATTATCTCATTAAACTGCTAAACAACGAACGTCTTTGTTTTGTGAAAACAGTGCTATCGGTAGCTGATTTACATTAGTCTACTAATGATAAAACTATAATTTTTCTGAATTGGCTGGAAAAGGACACCCTTACTTTACATCATATAAACTTCTAACAAGACTGTCGTTTACTTATATGATGTTAAACAAATACAATTTAACCACAAATAAACAAAAAGTTGTTTATAAAGTACTTACACTTGAAAACAGCTGCATCTCCGTTTTCCGCCATTTTCAAATATAACGCCAGCTCCTCTCTCCCGTGGCATCATGGGATAGTAAAGTGTCCATCGTATGCGCACTTCATAATCTCGCCGGAAGTAGTATGCCATCCGGGTACTTTTCGCATACTGTTTTTCGAAATCTATGAATTCGGACATACTACTCTGCTCGCGTACTGTTTTTCGCATACTATATAGTATGGAAGTACGCGATTTCGGACGCAACCCAGGTTTGGAAATAGTAACGCGTTATATTACTCGCTACTGGAAAAACGTAGTCAGATTAGAGTAACGTGTTACTAGCATCACTGGTGACAGCCCTGGTAAAAAGTTGTAAAATTTGGCACACAGTTAGAGAACAATTTAAACATCTCTCTAACTCAAGGGTCTCCAAACTCAGTCCTGCTGAGTTTAGCTCCAACCCCAATCAAACAGCTTGTTCAGGTGTGTTTGATTGGGGTTGGAGCTAAACTCTGCAGGACGGTGGCCCTCCAGGACCGAGTTCGGAGACCCCGGCTCTAACTCAATCCCTCTAGCGCCACCAACTGTCCAAGGTTTCACTTACATTTATGTTAATAACTTTTGAACTGTTAGGGCTAGAAACAAATTGCGAATTTTCTGAAAAACCTACCTTTTCAAACTCTTTCTAGATGGTTTTGTATGATTTTCACGAAAATCGAATCAGATCATATTCAGACCATGCTGGGAAAAAGTTATTGGACACAAGGATATATTTCTGCAGTGCTTTACTGTATTCAGACCAAACTTGGTGCATGTCATCACAAGCATGACCTGAGGCTACATGCAGTGTTTCGGCACAGCGCCACCTACTGATCAGGAGATATGCTATTTCTGCTTATAATTTTTTTAAATGGTTTGCCAGTTTAAAATGGGTCCCGTTAGGTTTGGTACCACATGCCAAGTCAAATGATGCCTAATTTTCCCTTATCGGCCATTTTGAATTTTGTAGTAAAATGCTGTGTTTTTATGAGCGCATTGGTGTATCGTTACAAAACATGGGGCACGTCTCAATCAGCTCCCTAGTTCAGTAGTCAGGGCACTGATCAGGGAGTCAGCCCATTGACTTATGTCTTGATCAGTGCCCTGACTACTGAACTAGGGAGCTGATTGAGACGCAGGCTTGGTATTAGTCAGCGGACTGCCATGCCCTGAAGGAGCCTGCGAAGTTTCAGTGCCACCTTGTGGTAAAAATAGATATTTACATGCTTATGACTTAAGCAGTCATTTCGTTTGATTGAGTCCAATGATGCCAAACATTTCCATCCCTGTATTGCTTATTGTTTTAGTTTTTCTGAAGCTCCCAGCCATGCTTTCATGTCACATTGTTCCTTTTTGTGCTTGGCCCTGATAATTGCTGCTTGCAGCTATATTTTAATTTTTTTTTTAATTGTAATTGATTTAAAACGTATCTGTGTAATAATTAATTATCATAATGCTTATGACTTTTTTCAACTTTGAAATGGAGATATTATTCACATCAGGTTCAGGAGTGTGATTGATAGCTCACTGCAAAAAATGCTCTTCTTACTTAGTATTTTTTTCTTGTTTCTTGTCTAAATATCTAAACAATTCTTACTTTAAGACACATTTACTAGACAAGTAAAAGTAATTGTCTTGTTTTGGGGAAAATAACTCAAAATGAAGAGAGTTTTTGCTTAAAATAAGATAAATAATGTGCCAATGGGGTGAGAGAAATAATCTTTTTTTAAGATTATTTTTCTTACCCCATTGGCAGATTATTTATCTTATTTTAAGCAAAAACTCTCTTCATTTTGAGTTATTTTCCCCAAAACAAGACAATTACTTTTGCTTGCCTAGTAAATACTTCTTGTTTTAAGAATTTTTAGATGTTTGGACTAGAAAAGGGACAAAAATACTAAGTAAGAAGAGCATTTTTTGCGTTTCTCTCATCATCTGTCATGATGTTTTCATCACAGGTGTTGGCCAAGGCCTCTAAGGTGATTCCTGTGATGCTGATGGGAAAGATTGTCTCGCACAAGAGCTACGAGTACTGGGAATATTTAACGGCCATGTTGATATCTGTGGGCGTCAGCATGTTTCTGCTTTCCAGCTCCACCGGCAAACATCCATCCACTGTCACCACCTTCTCCGGCGTCGTCATCCTCGTAGGATACATCGTGTTCGACAGCTTCACCTCTAACTGGCAGGACAACCTCTTCAAATACAAAATGTCGTCGGTGCAGATGATGTTCGGCGTGAATCTTTTCTCCTGCCTCTTCACGGTCGGCTCTCTGCTGGAACAGGGCGCCTTTTTCGACTCGCTCGCCTTTATGTCACGTCACTCCGAGTTCGCTTTCCACGCCGTGTTGCTGTCTGTCTGCTCCGCGTGCGGCCAACTTTTCATTTTCTACACCATCGCGCAGTTCGGCGCAGCCATCTTCACCATTATAATGACTCTACGTCAGGCAATCGCCATCCTCCTGTCCTGCTTTCTCTACGGTCACGCTGTCACCATAGTGGGAGGCTTTGGTGTAGCCGTGGTCTTCCTCGCCCTTTTCCTTCGTGTCTACGCCCGCAGTCGCATGAAGAAGACCAACAAGCGGGTGACGCAAACGCCGGTTCAGAAGGTCTAGAAATGAACAGCGGTCGTTCGGGTGTGTACAGAAGCCACATTTTCGTGGTTTAATTCGTCTTTATTGTTCGCTGCAAAACTGTGGGTTTGTATTTTGTTAGGTCAAAAGGTACAGAAAGGGATTACGCTGCACTTCGAAGGGAGCTTGGCTCGGCACGGCACGCGTGTTTTTGTGTGGGAAATGACTTCACGAGCCATCGCGTGAACACGGACTGTTCAGTGAGTGCTGAGCCTTTGATATCTTTGTAATTTGGTACTGAAACGCGTTCAGTTTTTCTATTTAAAGTTTGTTTTAAGAAGTCGTTCGAGAGGAGTACGAGATGTTACGGTAGAGATGCTTTCGGAGTGTCTGAGCCACTGAGTCTACTTACCCATCCATCTATTCTCATCATATCTGGGCCATATTTCACTACAAAAACAAATAGAAAAAAATATGAATTTAATAATCAAATGTAATACACAGATGTAATAATAATGTAATAAACACATTTTTTTACTTTCACGTTTTTTGCCCAAATCTTCTTTAATAATTTTTAATATTAATAATAATATTTATAGTGCTGCCAAATCGATTAATCGCGATTAATTTCATATAACATAAAAGTTTGTTGTGTGTGTATATATTATAATATTTACACACACACACACACACACATAAAAACAAATTAGATCTGATTAATCTATATTAATATCAGTATTGACAGACATATTTATAATATTCATAAATATTTAATTATTATTATTAATAATAATAATACAATAATAAATATCACTGTATTAACATAAATAATAATACTATAATGCAATATTAAGATTTTGTGTGAAATATAAAATTAAACATCCTCAGTGACTGTGTTTGTTAATGTGCACACTCAATGCGATTATAATGGGATTTATTGAACTTTACCTCATGTAAACACAATACTTTGAGCAAAACAAATGCGATTTAAGCTCATAATCGTAGCAACCATAACTGCATCAAACTATGTGGCGTACGTTGAGTTTAATCACAATAAACAGGCATACACCTTAATCACATTATTGCAGCTTTGATCAAAGTGCGGACGTATTTAGACATATAGATGCGTTGTAAACACAACTTCACTCCGAATCGCTGAACTCTCTTAAAGGGATAGTTCACCCAAAAATCTGTCATCATTTACTCCCCCTCAAGTAAGTGTTGGCAACATACCGAAAGACACACAAAATCTTAAAAATATCCTCTTTTTGTTCAGCAGAAGTAAGAAACTCATACAGGGTTGGAACAACTTAAGGGTGAGTAAATAACAGAAGTTGCATTTTTGGGTGAACTGTCCCTTTAAACACAACTCTTATATGTTCATCCAGAGATGGTACGAAGAACGCGACGGCAGCGTTGGCAACCCTGTTACAGCGGCATATTGCTTTTGTAAGTCTGTTACACTGTTCATTGTAATATCCAATATGTCTATAGAAATGTTTAGCATTTTACATAAGTGGAAAAAACCTTGAATTAAACATCTATACAGTCTTATTTCTAATTGGCAATGTTTCGGCTCTGTCTATTAAACCTTTGACAAGTCCAATCACAGCGAACATTTCAGATCTGCACTCTGATCCAGTGAGAGCCGTTGACATGTATAGATATAAAACGGCTATTAGTTTCAATTGCATTATTACACCAGTAGATGACATGTGACTGTTAAAAATGTATTCGACATCGAATCATTCACTCGAGATTTATTCAAAAATGCTGATTCATTCAGTAATGAAACAAGTGAAGTCTTTATGAGTAAGTCATCGAATCATTCACACGAGATTTATTCAAAAAACACTGATTCATCCAGTAATGAAACAAGTGAAGTCTTTGAGTGAGTCATTGAATCATTCACTCGAGATTCATTCAAAAACACTGATTCATCCAGTAATGAAACAAGTGAAGTCTTTATGAGTGAGGCATTTAATCATTCACTCAAGAGATTCATTCAAAAACACTGATTCATCCAGTAATGAAACAAGTGAAGTCTTTATGAGTGAGTCATTGAATCATTCACTCAAGAGATTCATTCAAAAACACTGATTCATCCAGTAATGAAACAAGTGAAGTCTTTATGAGTGAGTCATTGAATCATTCACTCAAATTGATTTTTAAAAAAACAACAAATTCAAATTAATGACTTTTTTTTTAATAGGCTAGACTGTAGCACTTAACATTTTGTAAGAGCCTCTAGTAAATTCATGTTTTTTTGTTTACTTGATCTCTGTTTTAAACCCCAAAAAGTGATTTTCAATTTATCCCGAGTCGTGCAGCTGTAATGGGTTCCAATAATGAATTTGGCAGTTAAATGGCTCATATCTCATCTTGTTTTTTTTCCTCCTGTCATATTTCTGCTGTCATATTTCAAGATTGTTTCCGCCACAGAATAAAGAAATTTAAAAGATAATTGTGAGTTTATAACTTGCAATTCTGACTTTATAGCATGCAAGTGAGATCTTAATTTTCAATTGTGAGATAAAAAGTCACATTTACCTTTTTAATATTTTATTTTGTGGCGGAAATGAGCTTTCATAGTCGGTGTGCTGTTGTGTTGATTATGTGGCGTACAGCCGTCCATAAACCACCAGTGCCTGTTTGATCAATCTGAGGAAACATTCAAAAGCTTTAATAGTGTTTATTATAATACGACAAGCAGTTTACTGATTACACTGTTAAAACCGTCAAACATGGCAAGGTTGAGTTTTTGAAATTGACACCTCAGTCCTTGTGTAAGCAAATCTATCAGTAATAACTCATTGCATTTATTAAAAGTCATGATGGATGCATGCAGTCATCTTTTACAGTTTAATAATATATGAATGATATTTTTGTACATTGCGAAAAACCTGAAACAGGCTTTTTGTTTTCTGCAAAATAGAATTTATTTGATGTTCTTTTCTTTTGATTTTGGGGGGAAATATGAGCTGAACCGGTTATTGTCCGGTTTTGCAAGGGTTTATCTGAAACAGGACACTCTAAAGGAAGTCATTTTTCTAAAGAGTCCTCCAATCAGCAGGTGTGACTATATGAAGACGGACAGGGTCAGGTGTGTGTTTTTCATGCATATGCTTTCGACATTATAATCAAAGGCAACGCTCATCTATGCACTAAAATTGTCATTCACCTTCCCTCATGTCGGGCCCAACCTGTATTTTGTTTCTATAGAATAACCATTATAGCATTGTTTATGGATGTCTTACATGCTTTGTGTTTTGAAATAAAGCACGACTTTTGCCATTTTTATGTTCCATGCACAGAAGAAAGTCATACTATTGAGTTTGGAATGACATGAGGGTGAGTAATGACGACAGAATGTTCATATTTTGCTGAACTGTCCCTTTAAGAGGCGTGGCTTCTGTGCGCGGTTTTCCCGCTCAGATAAATGTCACGTGCTGTAAGGGCCTAAAAAGGGAAGTTCCACACGATGAGTCTGTTTATATTTCTATGAATTATCTACCATTAAAATATGTGCGGCAGTGATAAGACTGAAGAAAAGGCCACCAGTGCAGTGTTTCAGTGTGATACGGTTCACGTGTTTATTTTATGGTCTGGCAGAAAGAGATTTTGAACAGATTTACTCTCGAGCTTCACAATACTAATGACATCCGCTTGATTTCTAATGTTGAAACAAATATGACCTTTTTTCGTTAGGAAAACTTAAATAACCTTTTTAATTTTTGTTGATAATCATACGTTTCTTTTTGATCTTTTTATTGGGTTAAATATTTTTTTGTTATTGTTTTTGATTTGCATGTGCAATAATAATCTGCCTTCTGTTATGCTAATGAGCATAGATTTGATTTCCTGGATCCGTTTTTATGTGGTGCTAAAAGCAACAGCACAAGTTGGTTTTGTCATTCGTACATCTGTCTGAATGTTCAGAGTTTACCTCTTTGAGCTGAATATGCTCGTTTATGTTTACCAAAATATTGAGGTTGAAATCTCACTTTAGTCCAGCGCGTCCGTTTGAATGTTACAGACTTCTTTATAAACACTAACCGGAATAAAACTCGCCTTCAACAGAGGCTGCAACTCGTTTTTTTTGGTAACACTTTACAATAAAATCCCATTAGTTAGCATTAGATAAGGCATTAACTAACAATGAGTACAACTTTTGATTTTAGTAAGTTATGTGTTGGTAAATGTTGAAATTAGCATTAACTAAAAAATAATAAATGCTTTAAAGTTATTTTTTATTGTTAGTTAATGTTAACTGATGAATTAACTAATATTACCTAATGGCTCCTTACTGTAAAGCGTTCCGTTTTTTAATTAGCTACGCAAATCGTCATTCCTGTTGATAATTAAAGCATTAATTATCATGTTAGTATTACATATATATGACTGGTGAGCAGTAGGTGAACCTCATACCAACAGGTCCCATTTCATTTCAAAGGAAAAATAGAATATAAAGAAAATGTAACTTATTTTAGGACCATCAAGAGTTTTTTTTTTTTTTTTTTTTGCATTGATGTTTTCATGACATTTACCATTGTGTGTGTGTGTGTGTGTGTGTGTGTGTGTGTGTGTTTTTGTCCAGATTATTCTCAAATGTGATTCTATGGAAGTTTGTTTCTGGCATGGAATATCATTTTTATCTCACAATTCTGAGCTATAAACTGAAAAATTCACAAGTGCAAGTTGTAAAGTCTAAATTGTGAAATATAAACTCACAATTACCTTTTATTATTTTTTATTCGGTGGAAGAAACAAGCCTTTATGAGTCACGTACAGGGATCAGCACATTTTAATTAAAGCGGGAAAAAAGTCGAATGTATTGTTTATTTAACAATTAATCTAAAACATCAGTTTATGTATTAAAATATGCTTTACAGATTTTTTAAAAGCTGCTTAATTGTCATGAAAGTCTTAATGCTCCTACTTTTTTCTTCTTTTTGATTTGGGGGTGAAATATGACCTGAACGTGTTCTGTGAGATTCACCTTCTCAGACGGCCGTTAGTTTTGTTTTCTGTCCTCTGTAATATTAATTTCTTGTAAAGCCCCATGAATGATTTGGAGGTCTTGAATCATTTGTCTGTCAGTCTGATCACTCACATCAATGTGTCATTTCCTGCCTTTTAATGTGAAGGAATGAGAAGGACTAATAGTCTTATTAACTTTGTTTATTAGATTAAATTTTGATCACATGACCAAACTGTCTCAGATTTGTGTTGCATATTCGCTTTGCTGTTTTTTGTTCTGCTCTGGTTTCTTGTACCGATGATGATGATCCATGTTAAAGTCATCAGCTCTGCTTAAAACAGTTATATGTTGATATTACACACGTCATGAAGAGTCTCTTGAGTCTGTCTGGTGTGTTAATGAGGGATCTTGATTATTGAGCTGCGAGCTGATATATAAACGAATAAAAGCAGAATGTATGTTACAGTGATTTTAATCTCTTGCTTGAGTTAAAAGCTAGAAAAGGAAACGTTCAATATCACTGCCAGTAGAAAGATTCAAATCTCGGAGAAACTGAGATTAACTGGAAAGATGTACACAAGTTATGTAATCCTTTATGACAATTTATCAGATGATGATGAATGAGCCGTGAGTTTACTCGAAACCACAGTCGGTGTCTCGTCTGGTCTTGTACACGAAAAGGAAAATTGGTGTAGAAACTATTTTAACTTAGAAATTGCTAATACAGTTCACAAACAGCACATTGTATTTAACACAACATTGTGAAGTATAAAATCCAAACTAGTATTTTCTTGTTAAACGTACCTCAGTGCTAATCTTTATTTACAGGTTCAAAATATAATTCTGCAACACTTAATTGAGCCTAAAAGTGAGTAAATGAACTTCCATCCATCCATCCATAGTTTCGAAATATAATTTTCTAACACTTTTCTTAAAGCCTTTACATGTAATAAAAGTGCTATTTTAAAGGTTTCTAATTTTATTTTGGAGGTTCTGCAACCGTTCTCATAATATACATTGCATGATAATATACATATAGGCCTGTCTCATTTTTCTGAGTGAAAACATTTCTCTGAAGATTTGAAGTTTCTCAAAGCCCCGCCTTTCCGAGAGATACTCTGCTCTGATTGGTCAGATGGCCCAGAGCACTTACAGAGCATGTCTGAAACTAAACGCTCATTACATAATTGAATTTCAGCTAGAATTAAAGTTTACCATAATAGTTAGAGTGCGAATCTGATTATGAAATATTGGAATATATACAGTGGGGCAAAAAAGTATTTAGTCAGCCAACAATTGTGCAAGTTCTCCCACTTACAAAGATAAGAGAGGGCTGTCATTTTCATCAGAAGTACACTTCAACTATGAGAGACAGAATGAGAGAAAAAAAATCGGATTTTAAATAAAATTATTTGCAAATTATGGTGGAAAATAAGTATTTGGTCAATAACTAAAGTTCATCTCAATACTTTGTTATATACCCAATGACAGAGGTCAAACGTTTTCTGTAAGTCGCCACAAGGTTTGTTTGGGATCATTGCCATGATGAAAGACCCAGCCACATTTCATCTTCAATGCCCTTGCCGATGGAAGAAGGTTTTTATTCAAAATCTCATGATACTCTGCCCCATTCATTTTTTCCTTTACACAGATCTGTCTTCCTGGTCCCTTTGCAGACAAGTTGAGTTTTTACAAAAAAGTTATATTTTTGGTTTCATCTGACCATATGACATTCTCCCAATCCTCTTCTGAGCTCTTCCATGGAGCTCCAGATCGTCTTGTATGTCTTCCATTTTCTAATAATTGCTCCCACAGTTGATTTCTTCACACCAAGCTGCTTACCTATTGCAGATTCAGCCTTCCCAACCTGGTGCAGGTCTACTATTGTGTTTCTGGTGTCCTTTGACAGCTCTTTGGTCTTGGCCATAGTGGAGTTTGGAGTCTTTTTGAGGTTGTGGACATGTCTTTTATAATGATAACGGGTGTCAGTAATACACGTAAGGAGTGAAGGACAGAGGAGCCTCTTAAAGAAGTTGTTACAGGTCTGTGAGAGCCAGAAATCTCTTTTTTTGTAGCTGACCAAATACTTATTTTCACCATAATTTGCAAATAAATTCTTCTCAGACAATGTGATTTTCTGGATTTTTTTTCTCATTCTGTCTCATAGTTGAAGTGTACCTATGATATAAATTACAGGCCTCTCTCTTGCTTGCACAATTGGTGGCTGACTAAATACTTTTTTTGCCCCACTGTAGTTATTCAATCCGTACCTCCATCGGATGGACGACATAAGCAGGACGTTTCTCAGCGGTAAGATTTTCAGTAAGACAGTAATAACACGAGTTAGCCAGAGAGCAAGCTGTAGTTACAATTTTGAACACTTGGTTTTAAATGACAATATCCTGGCCGGACTACTGTTGTCAGTGATACAAGTATTTGAAATAAACATGATTTCTTAATGTCTAGTGACAGACATATCAGGGCCATTTTATGATTAATTGAAATACATTTCTTACATACAGTTCCTTTAAATATATCAATATTTATTCATTCTTATAGGTTGTGATTCTGAGTTGCAAACTGGTCCACTGTCAGATTAAGCGTTTTGGAAATCCCATTTAATGTTATACCTCTCAGAGATTTGAGAAGCAATCTCAAAAGGTTATGCTGATGTTGTATTGCTGTGGTCATTTTAACCACTGACTCTTCCTCATCCTTATGAAGTGTTTACAAAGAGAATTGGCTTTCGCAGAGCAGAAAACGGCATCTCGATACACAACACTTATCGACAGGCGGGGCAAAGCAGACGCCTTTCGTGGGCAGCCAATGAACAACACAGGTGGGCATTATGCAAATGTATTAATTATGACTGTTACCAAGGTAAAACTAGAATTACTGACAACTGGTTTAGGCAGTTCAGAATTGGTTCTTTCTTTTGGGAGACGATGGCTGTGTTTGAAATCACCCCTTTTCCCTCATCCAGCCTGACGAGGTCATACTCAATTCTAGTCAGAAAATGAGTCTGATGCTCCATTGGGCTGTGAATATGGGGCGTGTTTCAACCCAACCAGGAAAGACCTCAATTGGACAGACCTACAACCAATCAGAGCAACGAAGTGACGCATCAAGAGCTCAACTGCACTGTGTTGCCAAGTCCGCCCCCCCCCCCCCCCCCCCCCGGGGTTATTATGTGATATATAGACCCATGAGTGTGAACCCCCCACCCCCCACCCACTAGGGCTAGTAGTTGGAATAAAGCACTGGAATAAACAATCTTAGCCGGTTTTGTAAAAAAATAAAATAATTTAATGATACACAGAGTACTTACCCAACATGATCATCATTTTTGAGAGAAATAGTGAAGGTGATGCAGATACAAACAAGCTCTCCGTTTAGGATTTGAACAAATATAACCCAAGCCCCTTTAATGACGAGATGATTACGTTACTGTTGATCATCTGTCCGTCATCGGCTAAAGCCCGCCCTGATGATCCCATTGGTCAGTTTCTGTTGATCATCTGTCCGTCATCGTCTAAAGCCCGCCCTGATGATCTCATTGGTCAGTTTCTGTTGATCATCTGTCCGTCATCGGCTAAAGCCCGCCCTGATGATCTCATTGGTCAGTTTCTGTTGATCATCTGTCCGTCATCGGCTAAAGCCCGCCCTGATGATCTCATTGGTCAGTTTCTGTTCATCCTCTGTCCGTCATCGGCTAAAGCCCGCCCTGATGATCTCATTGGTCAGTTTCTGTTGATCATCTGTCCGTCATCGTCTAAAGCCCGCCCTGATGATCTCATTGGTCAGTTTCTGTTGATCATCTGTCCGTCATCGGCTAAAGCCCGCCCTGATGATCTCATTGGTCAGTTTCTGTTGATCATCTGTCCGTCATCGTCTAAAGCCCGCCCTGATGATCTCATTGGTCAGTTTCTGTTGATCATCTGTCCGTCATCGTCTAAAGCCCGCCCTGATGATCTCATTGGTCAGTTTCTGTTGATCATCTGTCCGTCATCGGCTAAAGCCCGCCCTGATGATCTCATTGGTCAGTTACTGTTGATCATCTGTCCGCCATCGGCTAAAGCCCGCCCTGATGATCTCATTGGTCAGTTTCTGTTGATCATCTGTCCGCCATCGTCTAAAGCCTGCCCTGATGATCTCATTGGTCAGTTTCTGTTGATCATCTGTCCATCATCGTCTAAAGCCCGCCCTGATGATTTCATTGGTCAGTTTCTGTTGATCATCTGTCCGTCATCGTCTAAAGCCCGCCCTGATGATCTCATTGGTCAGTTTCTGTTGATCATCTGTCCATCATCGTCTAAAGCCCGCCCTGATGATTTCATTGGTCAGTTTCTGTTGATCATCTGTCCGTCATCGTCTAAAGCCCGCCCTGATGATCTCATTGGCCGAACAGTTTCTGTTCAGAGATAATTACTCCTCTATGGATCAAGTCCAGACCGAACCGCCCGACCTGAAAATTTTGTGGGCGGGGCTGAGTTCGGCTGGCATCCAGGCTACTCATCCACTATTGCCTACATTACTCCACTAATATAGCCCACTTGACGGAGTGAATAAGTGACACTAAGTGCGCTGGAGGGCTCCAGTTTTAATAACCAATTAAAACTGAATTTATACATTACGCTGGACTAGTGGTTTGGAAAATGGATGGATATGATTCAGTGACAGATGCAATCTTCCTGTGATATGCAGGAATTCATTTGACTGTGCAATTATGGATACAAGCCACTGAGACACAGAGTGGCTAATCCACTATGGTTTCGGACACAGCTAGAAACGGCTGTCCCCTCAAATAGAGTCCTATTAGAGAGCCATTTCAGACACAGCCAAGAAACTTTATTTGTTGTGCACTCCTAGACTGCAACATGTCAGATGTGGGCCGGATCTGAGCCGACACTATATTGCTGTCTGAACTTTGATTTTTAAAACTTTTTTTAGGCCTTTTACATTCACAAACAGTTATATTACACACTGCATGAAAGGTAACATCTGAGAAAGCATCATAGTGCACCTTTAAGGCATAATTAAAGTGCTCTATGCAACTTTCCGTCCACTAGAGGGCGCCTATTCAAAACAAATGTGTAGTTTGATGACGCAAAGTGTGAGCGCAGCATCTTGGGACATGTGGTCTTCACCTCACAGCCGGTGAAAAATAGGACTCGGGCAGAAATCACGTTCATGCATGCGGTTATTAACGTTACTGTAGAGAAGCAGAGCAGGACAGAGTGTTGAGGAGCTGAGCACGGCCGCTGGAGCGATTGTTAAACAAACACCCGCCCCGCGAATACCGGGACTTTTATTATGACGGGGCGGGACACAGTCGCCGGGCGCCTGCACTGATCCGCTCTTCCGGTTATGATTATGAGGTAATGCAGCTCTGTTTATCATATTAGATACATTTAAGTGTGTTGAAAATGATGTTATGACGTTACTCCGTGCGTTCACTTGTTCACACTGCTAAGAGTAAAGCGCTTCTGCAGAATAAAACCGAGGGTAGCGCAGATATGACGCGATTGACAGGCGACTCGCTCAAACGCTATGCTGACACGTCCCGGTCCTACGTTAAAATAGCAATTTTCTCACAATTTACAAATATTTGCACACCGGCCTAGTGGTTTTTGGATATTTTACTGCAAAAATACTACATAGTGCACCTTTAATTCACCTTAGAATAATTTATTGGATGATCTAATGAACAACAGTTATAATACATATTATTTGTTACACTTTAAAAAAAGTACAAAAAGTAAACTGCTTTTAAACATGCTAAAAAAACAAGGAAGCTGCAAATATTATAATGCATTTTAACTTTGGTTACATAGAGGCTTGAAATAAAGTGTGATATGTTGCAGTGACGCTTAAGACAAAACATCCCAATAATAAAAATAAACGTAATATACCATAAATACCTTAACATGACATATATACTTTGTATAAATTAAAGCATATCAAATGCAATTCAAAGGGATTTAAAAGATACAAAATGCAGTGATAAATATAAAAATATTGCTTTGGTGGTTTTAGCATATTGATATGTGGTTGCTAGGGTGTTCTAGGTGGTTGCTAGGTGGTTTCCCACTGATATTCTGGTCTGTGGGATTTTTATACACATTTTTCAAAGGGCTTGATCAACTTTGATATCATTCTTTGTGCACAAAATAATCAACCGGATGACTGCAGATCTGTTTGGGTGACAGCAGATCATCATCCGCCGACACCTTCCGTCCCGAGGTGTGTGTGCGTCGATAATGCACCACAGCCGTTCTTAGATGCTGTAAATAGCAGCTCCACGCGACATGACCTTCTTGTTGACAGTGACACACACGCACAACTGCACATACTACCTGACCTCGATTTCACACACGTCATGGAAAACAAAATGTGTTGTCGAGAGCTCGAGAGGAAGCTGTGTGTGATTGATAGTGGTTGAACAGTGATTTTGGAGGACGTGGGCAGGACGTATTCTTCTCTCTGTATTGGAGATAAAGCTTTCAGAATGCCTGTCCTGAGCGTCTGATGACACTTTACTGATTGTGTGTGTGTGTGTGTGTGTGTGTGTGTGTCTGCGTTTCCCACACGTACAGAAAACATTTCTTCTTATATTGTGAAATCTGTTTTCTTTCCTGTGCTTG
>NC_090186.1:42710068-42787568 GCF_024679245.1 Pseudorasbora parva | reverse complement strand
TAGAGTCACCTGGGGTGAAATGAATGTTTAACCCCTCCTCAGGAGTGCCTTTTTACTGAAAACATGTGACTTAGAAGAAATCGAGATGCAATGAGTGTTCGGACCGCTCAGTTCTCGAGCTGAAAAGGTTAACCATTTCCTTAATGTCATGTGAGCAAAAAGAAACACGGATGGTCTTTGAGACACTCATCTCTGACTGTTTTCACCATTAATAAAGCAGGTCAGACCAGTTCCAATAAATGTGTTTTAAAACCACTGATAACCTTTTTCACTTGTTGGAATAAAAATCTTTACTGACGGTATTTACTGTAAAGTCCACTTCTCTTTTTTTGCACACATACATGGGTGATTCTTGCAGAAACTGAAATATGGCTAGGTCATATTTTACTCCAAACTCAAAAGGAAACAGGAATATATATATATATATTAGGCATATTATTATTATTGCATTTATATTATACTAATGCTAATAATTATTGTAGTATTATTATTTTTTTGACTGCAGTTTTTAATAAAATTGTGTCGAAATCATGTCATGAGAATCTGGTTAATATATTTAATAAAATAAAATAATAGCAAAAAAAAAAAAAGAAATCCTACATTTGTGCCTTTAAACCACTTGCTCTTCTTTATGAGAGGTATTTCCTATTGTTTGTCTAAGTGATTAAATACAGGCCAAACACAGACTTTACCCTGGCGCTGCTTTCTGGAGAGTCTAAGGTTGTCAAACAAAGACACCTGGCGGCTAAGAGCGGAACTGCTGTTCTTATTACACAACTGCACCAATCAGGCATAACATTAAGACAGGTGAAGTGAATAACACTGATGATCTCTTCATCACGGCTCCTGTTAGGGAGTGGGATATATTAGGCAGCAAGTGAACATTTTGTCCTCAGAGTTGATGTGTTTTGCTAAGTGTAAGGATTTGAGCGAGTTTGACAAGGGCCAAATTGTGATGTCTAGACGACTGGGTCAGAGCATCTCCAAAACTGCAGCTCGTGTGGGCTGTTCCCGGTCTGCAGTGGTCAGTATCTATCAAAAGTGCTCCAAGGAAGGAACAGTGGAGAACCGGCCACAGGGTCATGGGCGGCCAAGGCTCATTGATGCACGTGGGGAGCGAAGGCTGGCCCGTGTGGTCCGATCAAACAGACGAGCTACTGGAGCTCAAACTGCTCCAGAAGTTAATGCTGGTACTGATAGAAAGCTGTCAGAATACACAGAGCAGCTCAGTTTGTTGCGTACGGGGCGGCATAGCCGCTGACCAGTCAGGGTGCCCATGCTGACCCCTGACCCCGCCGAAAGCACCAACAATGGCACGTGAGCATCAGAACTGGACCACGGAGCAATGGAAGAAGGTGGCCTGGTCTGATGAATCATGTTTTCTTTTACATCACATGGATGACCGGGTGTGTGTGTGCGTGGCTTACCTGAGGAACACATGGCCCCAGGATGCACTATGGGGAGAAGGCGAGCCGGCGGAGGCAGTGTGATGCTTTGGGCAATGTTCTGCTGGGAAACCTTGGGTCCTCCATCCATGTGGATGTTACTTTGACACGCTCCACCTACTTAAGCATTGCTGAGACCATGTTCAGCCTTTCATGAAAACGGTATTCTGGTGGCTGTGGCTCTTCCAGCAGGATAATGCTCCTGACACAAAGCACAAATGCTTCAGGAATGGTTTGAGGAGCACAACAACAAGTTTGAGGTGTTGACTTGGCCTCCAGATTCCCCAGATCTCAATCCAATTGAGCATCTGTGGGATGAGCTGAACAAACAAGTCCGATCCATGGAGGCCCCACCTCACAACTTACAGGACTTAAAGGATCTGCTGCTAACATCTTGGCACCAGATACCACAGCACACCTTCATACTCTGGTGCTTAATGCTTTTGATCTTGATTCAGTATCAGTTTACATCTAGTATATATACTATACATAATAAGAAAAAATATGTTTGTTTTAGCACTAGTTTAAACATTTCTTGGGTCAAATTACATGTGCCATTCCTTAATATTCACTTGTGAGTGATTATATAAGTATCATTATTCATTAAAAATATTAGGATGCAAGTTATTCAAGTTTTGAAATTTCACATTTAAAGAAATCTAGTGTTTGATCATCATATCTAAATATTTATTAGAATGCAAAGACTGCAATACTTTTTTGAGCAACTAGATTAGATACATGTATATTTATTAAAGAGCCATAAGGCACCTACTGGTTAATGGCATTACAAATAAACTTTTTTTTTTTTTGCCACAAAATGACTGTATTTGTCCTCTTTGAATTGGAATTCTCTATTTTAACATTAATTACTAAACATATTGTAATATAAATATTAGAAGAAATATATACAAATATTAAAAGAAAAATATTTTAAGTGGTCATTTATTGACAATAATTGTTGCACAAATAGTATTTAGTACCAAAAGATCTCCTCAAAATATTCAATAAATATAATTGAATGAGTATGAATGTGACCAATTAGTAAGGAATACCTGAGGGCTATACAAGAATAACATTAATGTTAACAATGTTGCATCTCTATCCCTCTCCATAATAAAACGATCCTGTAAATATGGCTGACTTAATAATTAATACACACTAACACTATGCTGTACTGTTTACCAAAACTTGCAGCAAACATCTATATGGTGAAACTGTTGTGTATCCGCTTAAGCCATTTAAATTCATTGGCAGCGCTAGAAGTATTGAGCGCTCATGGGCCACGTGACCAGCGCGCACCGCAGGGAGACGAGAGCATGCAACTCCGCTTTTCAACGCCTCTGGCTTTAACATTATGCCACATTAGCGCCAAAACGCAATTTATTGTTTGAATTTCATTAAAACACATTTAAAAAAAATTAAAGCTTATAGCTTTGTTTAATATCAAAAGCAGGTTTGGCAATTTGGCGTGAGATTGAGTTGGGCGGAGTGAGAGCGTGACACAGAGCCTGAAAGCGTGAGTCTCACGCCAGATGCGTGAGAGTTGGCAACCCTGCATGATGGTGAGAACAGATTACTTTTAAATTTACAACTAATCTGATTTACATTTTCAAATAGCACGTTTCTTTGGTTTCCCATTTATTGACTGACAGCTCTCCTGCCCCGTTACTGATAGAAACCGTAAAGTGCATAAAGCCATACTAATATGCATAAATTACTTTAGTTAAACCACACTCGTTTCATCTTTTGTTTCTATTGCTGATGTTGAAGTGCTGAACTGCGGTTTGTTTGAGCAGCGCCCTCTACTGTACAGGCGAGGGTTTGCATTTGGGCTTCAGGTTTGGTGCGAAAAGCCCTTTACAGTCGCCAAAAATATTTGTATTTTTGTTTATTATTAAAAAAAAAAAAAAACGAGCTAGCCCAACACAAGTTCCTTTTAGGGGTTAACCAGTACTGGATAGATTACTTACAACTTGTAGCCGGTTACATATTCCAAATTACATACAAATTTTAATAAGCAATGATCCATAGTAACACAACTGCATTACAGATGTAAGGTAATATAGTCTGACTACGTTTAGATTGCGTTTGGGTTAATTAGTTCATCACACTGATTCGAATAGGATACCCATATTGATAAAGAAATACAAAGAGAAAGAAAACATGAAGTGGATTATAAACTGGGGTTTGTGTTGGAACTGCAGGGATGAATTAATTTAAACAAAATTAATCTGGTTATATAATCCAGATCAGTTACTATCAAGCATTGGGAGTAACAATGTAACGCATTACCTTAAAAGTAACTTCCCTAACACTGTCTATAATATAGTGGTCATTTTTAAGTTAATTCTAGCTGATGTATTAATACAGTGAACCCTGATTTAGATACATTTTATTTCTTGAAATGAACCATTTATTGAAGCTTTAGACAATATTTTTAAAATATCTAAAGAATAGTTTGAATGGTCTAAGGGGCTTGGATTATATTTGTTCGAAAGAAACAAAGACATCAAAATTCAGGTTTCACCTTGTGTTTTAATTTCTGAAAACCAAGACAATACATGCCTGCACTCAGGCAAAAGGTCTTTACCCTTCCATGCAGAATGAAATCATGCTTGATTCAATCCAGCACAGCCAGCAGACTCAGTATCAGTGAAACACAGTGCTTATTGTGCTCAGACAATACTGCAGCAACCCATTGATCCATGAACATATGTAAAAAAAACAAAAGTACATAACGGCTCAAAACAGAGCAAAAGTGGACAGTATGCTTTAGTTACACATTTTGATACTTTAAGGAATCATTACAGAGAATCAGTTAACCTTCTACAGGCCAAAGAGAACGATAAGATGTTACGGAATGACTACGGAAAATTGACTGGGGAGTTACAGACGAGATGGATTTAATCAACTTCCTCCATGCGAGAGGCGTCGTCGTCTCCTTCCAGAGGTGGGATCTCTTCTGGAGCGGGAGCAGCGGTCGGCTCTTCCACTGGCACGTCTTCATCTTCATCAATACCTGAAGACAGAGGTCGGTGTGAATTAGGACTGTTGCAATTACCCAAATACAGCCAGACGAAAACAGAAGTTAGTGCTACACTGATATTTTCCGCCATCTAGCGGTGTAAAGGTATATGACCATCCAGTGAATATTAGTTTCCGTTCCTCTCAATTCAGATTTCGTTTTAACTCCTACGGTGGCCGATTTAGTCCAAGGCTTCCATGAGTGTTCCTTCAAGTGATGAGGTTACTTTAGAAAACTATAATTTGCAGTTATTTAATTTGTCAGTTAACATGTAGGTGATGACATCTGGGTATAAAATAAATAAAATAAAAAAGTAAAATATTAATTTTACCATTTCACTGCTAACATTAGCTTGCATTCGTCTGGGAACCTGATAGCTGATCTTAGTAATGTAACTTAGTGCTATCGTTATTCTGTGTATTGTTCGACATCACTAACGTAAGGCAAAGTTTACATTGTAGGCTTTATTTTTTGCAAGGGAGAGCTTGAGGGAAAGGGAAAAATAAAAACACAGTGCCATCGAGTGTTAAAACGCGAAATGCGAAGCTTGAATTTACGGGTATGTCCCTCTTTGGCTAATGTACTTTGAAGATGGAGGACCAACATGGCGACCGGCATTCGAACCCCTCACCCGTATGTGTTTTCAATGGCATATTATAAACTTACGAGAATACTTTATTACTAGAAAATAAAATACATAAATGAGCACATTTTTGAAAGAAAAAAAATATTACACTGTAGCTTTAAACCCACCTAATCCCAGCTTGATCATTCTGTAGATGCGGTTTGAATGCGTCTGAGGATCGTCCAATGAGAACCCAGAGGAAAGGAGTGCTGTCTCGAAGAGGAGGATGACCAGATCCTTCACGGCTTTGTCGTTTTTATCAGCATCAGCCTTCTGCCTCAGGGTCTCCATGATGGGATGATCAGGGTTGATCTCCAGGTGTTTCTTGGCCATCATGTAGCCCATGGTGGAGTTGTCCCTCAGGGCCTGGGCCTTCATGATCCTCTCCATGTTGGCCGTCCATCCGTAAGTGCTGGTGACGATACAGCAGGGGGAAGAAACCAGCCTGTTTGATACGGTGACCTGGAGAAAAAAGAAAAAAAAAAAAGACGTCTGCATGAGGAACGCGTGTTAAACTCGTAAGGCACGTTCTGGTTGATTACTCAGGGTTGCGTGGTCATGGTTAGTCACTCAACACAAATGCTTTCAACCAGGGGTCCCCAAAATCAGTCCTGGAGGGCCACTGTCCTGCAGATTTTAGCTCCAACCCTAATCAAACACACCTGAAACAGCTAATCAATGCCTTTATAGGACCTAGTAAGACATTGATTAGCTGGTTCAGGTGTTTGATTGGGCTTGGAGCTAAACTCTGCAGGACAGTGGCCCTCCAGGACTGAGTCTGGGGACCCCTTCTTTAAACTAAAAGGAAAAACATTAGTTTATAAATCAGCACACAAAACCAGAACGTTTTCACACATTTGAGTCTGCAGGCAAAGTGCGAGCACAAGCGGCACAAACGTTCATTATGTAAACTCACCATCTGTGCAACTCTGACTAGGAATCCTGTTTATAACAATTAAAAATAAAATTAATAACTAATTAAAAGTGGACGTAGAGTAAATTTTACTTGAACCAAGTTACACTAGTCATTTACAGCAGATTTTGATTTGGTCTCATTTGATTAAGTCTAATGTGAAGCCGTTTTGAAAACCTGCATTTTATGAGGTGATGTATAAATAGTGACTTAGTATATGGAGGTGAAAACCCCAATTTGTGCAAAGAACTGGGTTCTTAAGAGGTTAGAGTTGCGTTTTGCAAGCACACCTTCTCTACTTTCTTGTCCAGAATCTCCTTCATGAGCTTGCAGAGGTTCTCAAACTTGGCTTTGTCTTCCTCCATCTTTTTCTTCTCGTCTTCATCCTCAGGCAGCTCCAGTCCCTCTTTGGTGACGGACACCAGAGACTTGCCATCGAAGTCCTTCAGCTGCTGGACGCAGTACTCGTCGATGGGCTCGGTCATGTACAGCACCTCGAAACCTCTCTTGCAAACGCGCTCCACAAAGGCGGAGTGGGCGACCTGGTCTTTGCTCTCGCCTGGAGAAGAATGAAAATTGTCAACATTCATTTGGCCATTACACATCAATATAGCTATATTATTAGCTAAATGAAAGAGGTACGTCAGCGCTGGGAAGTGGAACCTGTATTTAAACTGGATCATTAATGTGGTTGAGATCCAAAGTAATTTTTGAATTTTGATCAAAACGTATTTGACTCATGGGTTAGGGTTATTACAAGTGCTGTGAATGTGATCTCCCACACCCCAATAGCTCCCTCTACTGGCTATAGTCTCTAGCCAAAAATTCCTCCAATGAAGCAAATTGACGATATTTGCGTCATCGGAGGATTTTTTTCCAGAAGTAAAATGCATAAATCTTGTGTCTCGGAGGGGGGCAGAGAAAGAGCACAATCATTCGAATATACTCCAGGGTTTCTACTGATACAAAGCCATATGCTAATCAGTGGTGAAGTAACCCTTTAAGCTGCTCTGAGATATTGCAATGAAGAGCTGCTCGTGTGTGTAACAAAAAAAAAAAACAAGCCTTTGATTTTGATAATTGCGCCATCCCATCACAATTTAGTTCATCCATTAAGCATACTTTAAGGCAGGCTGATGCTGATGAAATCTTACCAGTGATGTAGTAGATGGATTTCTGGTTTTCCTTCATACGACTGACGTATTCTGTGAGGGAGGTCATCTCGTCGCCGGACTGCGAGCTCTGATAACGCAACAGTTCTGACAGCTTCTTGCGGTTCTGAGAGTCCTCGTGGATGCCCAGCTGGAGGTCACAACAAACATTAATACCCATTTCAATCATATCTTTATTGGAAATAACAATCCCCTGGTTTCAGACAAGGCTTAAAGTAGTCCCAAAATGCATGTTTGAGTGGTTCTCTTAGCAGCTTGTACGGAGATGGCTTAAAATGTGTCAGTGCTATAGTTGTCTCGAGATGCACGCCAGTAATGTTTTTCTTCTTCTAAGGCACATTTATAAAAACTACTTAATTGAACTAAGGCCTAATCCCAGCTTAAGTCTAAGCTCTCTCTTTGAAACCAGGCGAAAGAGTTTAAAAATGCAGCTTACCTTAAGATTCTTGGAGAAAGCATCGTAGAACTTCTTGTAGTTGTCCTTGTCCTCAGCCAGCTCAGCAAACAGCTCCAGGCACTTCTTGACGATGTTCTTGCGGATGACCTTGAGAATCTTGCTCTGTTGAAGCATCTCTCTGGAGATGTTGAGGGGCAGATCTTCAGAGTCCACAACACCACGGATAAAGTCTAGAGGAAACCGATTGGAGGAAGGAAAGCTTTTAGTGATGTCGCACCTTTGAGACCTTCAATCGAAACGATTCAAGTAGTTTAGCAGCAGTCCTACATGTATGCATGCATGCAATAAATAATGTAGAGCAGGACTTTTAAAATCCATTAGGATTGGACTGGATGAGGAAAAAGCTTAGGCAACTTCTCAGATTGTCATGTCAACAGAAACCAAAAGGGCAATTTCATGTTGAATAAAAAAAAAGAAAAAAGGTATAATTCACCCAAAAGTGGAAATGGTAATTTACTCACCATCACATCATTCCAAACTCACGTATTAATACTGTATTAATGAAACCTGAGAAGTTTCTGTTCTTCCAAAATTGCCATAAAAAGGCATAGCAAAATTAATCCATATTAAATGAAGGCGTCTCATGAAGAGATACGATCATATAGAGATACGCGGCATATGATTAACAGATTTAAGCTCTCATTCACATCTAAAAAACACCATTACATATGGTATACATGCAAGAGCCAATGCTCAAGCTTTGTTTTAACATATGTAATGCACTATGTATACATTTATGTGGATCATATCTTCACAGTACTCAAATTAAACCACTTGATTCGCAGTACAAAGACTTTGGAACCAAGTTTTAGTTTCCTGGACCGTCAATAGCGGGACACAACCTCAGGTTTCATTACACGTCTTATGGCTGATTTAAATGACTATTCATTCGTGGGTGAACAATCCCTTTAAGGGCAAAGCTACTTACTCAGATACTCTGGGATGAGCTCCTCACAGCTGTCCATGATGAAGACCCTTCTGACGTACAGCTTGATGTTATTCTTCTTTTTCTTGTTCTCGAAGAGGTCGAAGGGGGCACGGCGAGGGATGAAAAGAAGAGCGCGGAACTCCAGCTGACCCTCCACGGAGAAATGCTGCAGGACAAAGTGTAAAAATGATTATTTAAATTCTCAACCATGTCATTTGAATATTGTATCTGTAGAATCCATTACCTTGACAGCCAGGTGGTCTTCCCAATCATTAGTCAGGCTCTTGTAAAACTCTCCGTACTCCTCGTTGGAGATGTCGTCGGGGTTACGGGTCCAGATAGGTTTGGTTTTGTTCAGCTCCTCCTGGTCAATATACTTCTCCTTGATCTTCTTCTTTTTCTTCTTGTCCTTGTCTTTGGAGTCCTCTTCATCATCTGAGCCGACATCTTCAATCTTGGGTTTGTCTTCACCCTCGACTTCCTCCTTCTCTTCCTTCTCAGCCTTCTCCTCCTCTGCCTCGTCGTCACTGATCTCCTTGTCGCGTTCCTTCTCCACCTTTGTGGAAATGTTATATTTTAATTACCATTAGTCTATGCTACACTAAATTATCAGAAAGTAGGTCTGCACAATTCATTAGAATAAAACAGAATTATGCAAACATTTTCCCCATGCTTGAGCAGGAAGTGAGAAAGAAAATGCCATTTAATTTCTCTCTAAATTGTCAGCCCTCCCAGAACACTACTAACAAAATCAAATCCCACTTACGAAGAGTGTGATTGGGTATCCGATGAACTGGGAGTGTTTCTTGACCACTTCCTTCACCCTCTTCTCCTCAACGTACTCGGTCTGATCTTCTTTCAGGTGAAGAATGACTCTGGTTCCACGGCCTATGGGCTCACCTGGAGATCGACAGGTATGTGTGAACATCAATGCCACTCGTAACATAGCATGCATGTCTTCAAATACAAGCTGGTAACGTACCATGGTCCACCTTGACTGTGAAAGAGCCGCCAGCGGACGACTCCCAGGCGTACTGCTCGTCATCGTTGTTTTTAGTGATGACTGTTACCTTTTCAGCCACCAGGTAGGCAGAGTAGAATCCCACACCAAACTGCCCAATCATGGAGATATCCGCACCAGCCTAGAAAGATAGAAAGAAAAATATTTTAAGAGACTATATTTAATGTAGATTGATAAACAGGGCTTGACATTAACTTTTGCAGAGGCTAGTGATTTTCCAAAGTTACCAGCCACTCAGCATTTTCCCTGGCCACAACGATACCATGGTGGAAACTGCCATGTTAAATATTTATAATCTCAGTTTGTCAGCAGATTTATTAGGCTGCTGTCACTTTAAGACCTGACGCACGTATCCATTATAGACGTTTTTCTCAACCATGTTTTAAGGGAACATGGTTGAGAAAAAAAAAATCATGTCTAATGGATGTGCGTCAGGTCTTAAAGTGACAGCAGCCTAATAAAGCGCCAAAACCAGCATTTTGACATTTTGTTTGACTGTTTAAGTGCAATTAGCAACAGAAAACAACTCAATTCAGTACTGAGGGGAAGCTTTATGTGCCACACTTAGGGTGTGAGAACAAAATCTGCAGGAATGAGTCAAGTCATGCACAATACGTGCAATCCCACACTGAAATTCAAGCCCTGTAACACCAAAAATATTCATTCGGAGCAAATGAAACGATTGAGTGGAGGCGGGATTGCGTGTCACTCGCTGTCGGAGAGATGGGAGAGAGAAAGTGCAGCTGCTCTCATGTACTGTGAGGGAAATGAGCATTGGAAGCATTTCAAAAATCTGTATTTGACAACACTACACTTAGATTTTTATTTCAAACGCTATTTTTAAAGACTGCAATTTAAAAATAAAAAAAAGTATATGTAACCCAGGACCACAAAACCAGTCCCAAGTTCCATAGGTATAATTGTGGCAATAGTCAACAATACATTGTATGGCTCAAAATGATCTATTTTACTTTTATCCCAAAAATCATTAGGATCGTACATAAAAATGTTGTACACTTCCTACCGCAAGTATATCAAATGTGTTAATATGCATTGATAAGGACTTCATTTGGACAACTTTAAAGGCGATTTTCATAAGATATATATTTTTTGCACCCTCAGATTCCAGATTTTCAAATAGTATCTTGGCCAAATATCAGATATTATCATGAATATCAATATAAAAAAAATACCCTTATGACTGGTTGTGGTCCTGGGTCACAAATTCAACCAGACAAAGTGGCACTAGAAGTGATATCGTTACATGCCACTGCTGAAATACACCCGCATTTGGCTGGTGATAATATCAAGCCCTATTAAAAAACATGCCTACAATGGCAGATGTATCACCTGAAGAGCCTCCATGAAGGCCTTTGTCCCGGACTTTGCGATGGTACCCAGGTTATTGATGAGATCGGCTTTGGTCATGCCAATACCAGTGTCAATAATGGTAAGAGTGCGATCATGAACGTTGGGGATGATGTCGATTTTCAGTTCCTTGCCACTGTCCAGTTTGGTGGGATCCGTCAAACTTTCATATCTGATTTTGTCAAGAGCCTGTTGGGAGTGGAGAAAACCAAATAAATTGATTACAAAGATCACTCTAAATGTAAGAACACCACAGCTTTACCGATAACTGAAGTGGGCACTTAATCAGAACATTATCATGCATTGTTGTGGACGCGAATATAGTTATAGTTGTTGGTGTGAATGGGTCTTAAAGGGTTAGTTCTTCTTAAAACTGAAAATGTCATTATTGACGCACCCTAATATCGTTTCACACCCGCAAGACCTCCGTTCATCTTCAGAACAGTTTAAGATATTTATTCCGAGAGTGTATGGAAGTGTATGCACACTACTCCATGTCCAGAAAGGGAATAAACACATCATCAGAGTAGTCCATATGAGACATCAGTGGGTTAATTAGAGTCTCTTGAAGCATCAAAAATACATTTTGGTCCAAAAATAACAAAAACTACAACTTTATTCAGCATTGTCTTCTCTTCCGCGTTTGTTTTCAATTCTCAAATAAAGATTCAAACAGTTATGAATCTGTGAATCGATTCATGATTCATCATTATTTGAGGATTGAAAACGAACGCAGAAGAGAAGACAATGCTGAATAAAGTTGTAGTTTTTGTTATTTTTGGACCCAAATGTATTTCGGATGCTTCAAGAGACTCTAATTAACCCACTGATGTCTCATATGGACTACTGTGATGATGTTTTTATTCCCTTTCTTGCCATGGACAGTATAGTGTGCATACACTTGCATACGCTCTCAGACTAAAAATAAAATATCCTAAACTGTGTGTGAAGATGAATCTTCAGATCCAGGTCTTACGGGTGTGGAACGATATTAGGGTGGACTCATTAATTACATCAATTTCATTTTTGGGTGAACTAACACTAAGTCAAATACTAGATGGAAAAAGAACGGTCCATCATGGGTCTTACGTCAGAGGCGTTGGAGATGAGCTCCCTGAGGAAAATCTCTTTGTTGGAGTAAAAGGTGTTGATAATAAGAGACATCAGCTGGGCGATCTCTGCCTGGAAGGCAAAGGTCTCGGCCTCCTCCTCTTGGCGCATTTCTTCAGGCATCTGAGGGAATAACAGATTCGCTCCATCTTTATTATATCCATCAACAAGGTTTAACAAATGCATAATCTGAACACTTAATAGGTGCACATTATTTGTTCATATAGCTATGTTGGGCAAATTAAAAGTATGTCTTATAGAAAATGAAAGTAACGCAATCCCATTGGTTGTAATGCTCTACAGTTACACAAGAAAAACAGGCCCATAAAAGGCCCCGGATGCGGAAGAACATGGCGCAGAAGGACAATGAGCGCAACACGTGTTTTACTGCTGCAATCATTGAAATTAAACCCATTTAGATGAGTATCGATTATTTTAACTACACGGAATAAATAGCATTTTTCGCGACAATTCTTTATCAGCTGTAAACGAATGCAGACTAGCTTTAATTAAAAAAATGCTAAGGCTTTTAATGAAACCAGCCATCCTGTATGGTAATCTGCGACTCGCTGTATGATAAAGATAGATATGAATTATAACAAAATTATAATGCTGTAAAAGATGACCAAAACCAACACGAGCATCCGTTTTAGCGCTGTAAACCACTGCACCTGCTCATCAACAAATAGCAATAAACAACAAATTCACATTATAGCCGATATTAATGCACAATTGGTTTTAAAAGACAAAGAAAGAAGTCTTATGATAAGTGATGGTTTGAATGTCGGAGAAAAGTAGATCTTAACCGTCATCCGCAGCATTATGATACCGGCCAAATAGCGAAAGGAATAAATGATGAATAACGCGATTAAACATCATTCTGTCGGTTTCGATTAGTCCCTGAAAGTATATGGAATCATTTTAGACTGAGATTGCGTGTTTACCTTGGTTAGTTTCGTTGATTTTTGATGGTTTAATCGCCACAGAAACAGCTGATCTCCCCTACACTGATACTCAGGGAAGCAGAGGAGAGAACCCCGCGTGCGCGGCTCTTTTCTTTATACTCCGCCTATGACTGTGCGCATGTATCCCTCCGCGCTGACTCACTGCGAGCCGCTTATACACTCACAACAAAGACACACAAGACTCATTTATCTGTGTAAATCGCATTTATTACCTACCACATATTGAGTGTTTTTACTAGTTCCATCAGATATAAATAACGTCTAAATAATTGGAATAGTACAGTAATACTTTAATTAAGAAATGATCAGAAAAACAACAACAACAATAATAAAATTAATTTAAAAAATTTACGTCTAGAGATACTTGGGGCCTTGGAACGAGTCGATTTGAATGACAACAGCGGTTCATAGTTATTTTAGATAGTAAGACAATGACCAAAGAACAGTTATACAATCAGGTTACATTTGGGGAGAAAAAATGTGCGCTTCATTGATTAAAAAAACCTTACATTTCACGCTTTTAAAGTAGTTTTTGTAATAATAAACTTGAAACAGCCAAATAGTCATAAAATGTAGCAAAATAAATGCTTATAATAAAGCATAATCGGCCGCACTACGTTTGGCATCGGAAGAATATCAGGCGTAATGACTAGCGGTGCTTTGTCTCTTTCCAGCACTTTCCATGAAAATCCCGCCTTCATTGACGTCACCTGTCACTCAAAGGCAGTTTAAGGGCGAATCTGCACAAGAGCTGTCGGGGGTATATTTCACCCCAAAATAAAAATAAAAACAACAAAAATATATTTTAATGTTCCTAAAATACGTTAAAAAAATTTTTTTTGATTTGACCTTGAAATATATTGACCGTTTTGTGAGATTCGCCCAACGATTACGTTACATTTGATTTGTGCTGTTCATATTTAATGTGCCGTTAATTCAATACAAATATAAAAGCTTATACGTTAATTAACAACTCTGCTAAGTTGGACGGTTCAAAGCCATGGGTTATAAAATCAGTAGAGAATATAGCTAGTTATAATACGCAAATAACTGTACAACAATAATATAACATACATTTATATGGACATAATAACCTGCTAATAACAACAGGGAATGAAACAAAATGTTAACACATTATTGTTATATATATCTATATATATATTTGCAAAGGTGAATATGAAATATTAAAATTACCTAAATTATTACGTTATTTTGTGGTTTCATAATTCATTATTTTCACGCTTAATAACGAAAACGAGGAGAACGTTTTACAGACGCTCAATAGATTAATAATTATCTACTTCTATGTAACAAACTAAATATGCTAAAAAAATAAATGAACAACATCCTTTTGGTGTAGTACTGATGTTCAATTTGCTTGTGAATTTTTTATTGTATTTACTTTATGTTATTTTTTAATCAGAGGTCTTTTAACTTGCCTGTTCATTTCCCAGAATTCCATTTCACCGGAAACTGTAGGTTCGATCGCTCGTTGCTTTTACCCACGGATCCGGTGAACTTTCCGTGCGAGAAGCGAGTTGATATCGATTTGGTTTGAGTGAGTAATATCTATTAAACTATTAGCTATCTTTTTGAGGTCATATTTTCGTTGTCTCGCAGAGGACTTTGATAAAAACAAATTAATTCTTTAAAAGAGGTCAAAATAAAGGCTTTTTGTGAACGTTAGCTCGGGGCTAGCCGTTACCCGGTCTGACTGAAACGATTCCCGCTGATATTTTCTGACAAACCGGTCCGATTTATTGATTTGAAATTATTATATTCCACAAAATCAGCATAATTCCATATTGTTTTTAAAGTTAGCTATAATACGCATGTTTATTTGCTCAGCTAACGTCAATGATTAATCACATTGTGAGACGTTATAACAATGTGAACTCGGCCTTTGCATTGATTTAAGACCATTCCGTTGATTTCAGCTCTTTCAAGTAATCTCGTTTCGATTTTAATCCTTCAAGATTAGTTTATGTTGATTTTCAGTCTTTACAGGTGATTTCAAGTTGACTTCAGCGCTCTCGGGTTATTCGCAGGTGTATTGTTACTGGTTTTGAGGATTTTTTGTTCATAATAGGGTAATTCAGATCATCTGGATTATTTCAGACCTCTCAGGTCGATTTCTGGCTGATTAAGAGCTGTCAGATGATTTTACGACAATCATCCTGAAATCAGCTTATTTGATTTGGTGTTTGATTGTGTGCTATAACGCTGGTAAATGTACAATTTAACAGCTTAACCACATGTATTGCATCCATCTGTAAAGTAATAGATGCATACTAAAAATATGTGGGGAAGTGCAGAATTTAAAACAGATCTTTAAAGGCACATTATGCAAGATTTTGGGATTAAAATATCCAAAAACCACTAGAACAAGGTTATATATTTTGTTGACTTGTGTACTTGCATTTTCCCCAAATGGTTTCAAGAATGTCTAAATCCAGAGAGATAAGCAATTTTAGCCAGGACCTATCAATGGCGACATATCGATTTCCAGTCTTATTTTGTAGAAACCATGGAAACACCAAAGACACTTTAATATCTGATGTGTTTTATTAGACAGGTGAGCAACTGTTTGGATATTCATTAATTGGCAGAAAACGAATCATTGTTCTCCTGCTCAACACTTTGTCTTATTGTTTAAATCTTGTTTTCTTGATTTACCCCTTGATTTATATCATGTTTTAACATGCATAATATCGCTCTAGCTCGCAGTAATGTGAACAAGTGTCTCATAGTAGTGGTGAGTGAACACAGAGTAGCATTATTACATAACTTTCAACACACTCAAATGTGTGTAATATGATAAAACAGCGCTGCGTTACCACACTAGGGCTGAACGATATGGACAAAATTTCATATCTTGATTTTCATGCCAGATATCTCGATACAATACGATATGACTACGTGTTCGGTGTAAACCAAGCATTTCTCAGAAAAATAAAAAGATTTAAGCCTACATTTCAAAAATTTGCGTCAGAAAATGTATTGTTTTTAAGCCTTTCGCACATACGATCACACAGGTGTACTCAGAGACTAGTCCCTGGAGCGTATGATCAAGTGCATCACAATCAGACGGGCGCTCTCAGAGCTGTCATATACCACAACATTTCAGCGTTTTCAACCACATACTGTTTATTTTAGGTTTCAAACATATAAATTCACATAAGTACTAAAAAAAACAATACATTTAGAGTTTGTAAAATACACACTGATGTCTATGGAAGAGGTAATAATAATCCTTTTCATTATAATTCGACATGTTTTATTCAGATACACACATTGTGTAAGTAACTTCAATGTTTGCTCTATTCTATTCCCAGTTCACCAGCCACTTACTTTTAAGTATTTCGGGAGAAGTGGATGAATTCACGTGTTGTAAACATAGAGGTTGCAAATCCAACAGATTCGATTCTCTGAACTGCGTCTGCGGCACAAACTAACACGGCGGCGCCCATCGCGCATACAGCTCAACTAATGCGATCGTTATAAAGGGGTTTAAACAACAATATACTTCCACTTGCATGTATTTGACAATCGGAATATCAGATATTTCATGCCACAGCTAACACAGTTGTGAATATTCTGAATAAAAAAGGAAAAATAACAATAGCAGATCATCATTCATTCAGTGCTGTTGCTGCTGCGGTGTCACGTGACAAGCAATGCGCGTCACCATGGAAACGCCCCCCCCCCCCCCCCCCACAATATAGTTCCCACGTCCCTGGTAGTGTGTGCGCGCTGTGTTTAGCGATGTATTCAAGGGCACTCGTAAAACTGATGTTTGTTGTGACTGCCAGAGTTGTATGCAGGGCGAGTGCGGTGAGGGGAAATCTATATCGTCGATATCGTTGCTTTTTTCGATATTAATATCTTAAAAGTTCATATATAGATATAGGGCCCTGTAAAATCCGTTTTATTTTTTCCCAAATTCCATTTTATTTTTTCCCAAATTCCGTTTTATTTTTTCCCAAATTCCGTTTTTTCCGTTTAAAATTTTGCTGATTCCTTTTTTCCGTTAAAATGTTTGGCAATTCAGTTTTTTTTACCCTTTACTGTTATTTTGGTGAAAAAAAGAGTGTGCTTTTAATGTTGATATAATAGAACATAAAACAAAAAATAGGAATGACCTTAAATTTATTGAGGTAACAAACATCACATTAACTTTTTAGGACTAATATTATGCAACATAACACTGCACTTCAAGTACTTCAAATATTAATGGTTATTAGCTTTACATTTTCTGGTAAAATACATTATAATAGTTTATATAAGTTAAACTGAAAGTGCTCCATTAGCTTTTTCTTTCAAGTAAATTTTTTTACTTGAAACTCAAAAAAAAAAATCATAAGAGTCATCTTTTACATACAGTACTATTAAGTAAAACATTTAAAGCTGAAAATTAACATTACAAAAATAACACATTTCACCATGAAATCATGTAGTGAATTGTTCTGTGTGTTTAACAATCATCATTATGATATCCAGAGCTGTGAAAAATAAAAATACACGAAAACACAACAGTGCCAGAAGTTTTTCCCCCCAACTTCAAAGGCCCCTTTAAATTATTAAAACTAGATGCTTAATTTTAACTTTAAGGTTACTTATAATGTAAACTACCCATAGGCTACAGCATGTTAAATGCATGTTTGGAACAGAGGGGAAAACGGTCGCATTTGCAGCAGATATGCATTGCTGCCTAATGTGCCCATTATAAATCAAAGCACGAGATGACAGGGGTCGAGCAGAACACCGGAAAATCTGACAGAATGGACAATATTTGTCTGTATTTGCAATACACGAGCCACGGTTCAGGTGCCCGCGACCAATGCTGCCTGAGCACAACGAGCGTGCGGCTCCCGCTCTCCATACGCAAAGCTTCTGTGCCGCCTGCGCGTGCAGTGTGAAACCGCCGTTAGCGTCGAGTTTCTTAACTTTTTCGCTGCCGAAAGCAGAGACGTTGAGACCAACTTTGCCGTACTTTCATTGATTAGAAGGGCAAGCTGAAATGACGGGAGGGGTTGTGTCACGAAGATTTGCTTCCCCCGGTCTGCACTTTCCTCTGACATACATTCTTAACCCACACGACACAGAATTTCATTACAAATGTGTAAAATTCCCGGGAAATCTGCGTTAACACCAGATTCCGCGTTTATATGCCAATTCCGCGATTCCGTGATCGCGGAAATTATAGGGCCCTATAGATACGATAACGATATATCGTTCAGCCCTAACTCGTACACACAGCGACTGTGGCAGAATAAAAGCTCCGCAAAATGATGTCGCCATCAAGCTACGCCTTTGTTTTAAATAAGCGTCATCTAGCGGCGGAAAATTACTTATCGTGCCTTTAATGTTCAAATCGAGCAGTGAGTGTGTATCGTAGCAGACTAAACATTATGGACACATAATTGACAAGCCCGTTATTTACAGTCGTTAATTAATTGTGTTTCTCTTCTATTTAAGGTGGGTGTTTTGCCCAAGATGTCTTTCCCTCCTCATCTCAACCGGCCACAAATAGGCATCCCAACGATGCCGCCAGGAATCCCTCCACCACAGTTTGCTGGATTTCCACCATCGATGCCTCCTGGTAATTAAGATAAACTAGATATAGCAGACCTTCTTTAGACAGCATATTGTGTTTGCAATGGCAAAGTCATGGGTTTAATCCACACGGAACACATGCTGGGGAAATGTATATCTTGAAGCTGGTTTGGATAAAAGCATGCCAAATGTAAAAATGTAAATGATGATTATAATGACATAGGGGTGTAACTAGTGTTGTCACGATACCAAAATTATGACTTCGATACGATACCAGACTAAAATATTGGTATATCGATACTAAATCGATACCACAGTAAAAAAAAAAAAAAAAAAAAAAAAATATATATATATATATATATATATATATATATATATATAAAATCATATAGTCATATGCTTAATATGACAACAGAACTTATTATTCATTGTTATTTTTTACTAAAAATTAATGTGGCCAGCATGTTCCTTAGGGTTGGGCATCGTTTTGATTTGAACAATTATTGATCAATTGATCAATTACTATTAAAATTATCTCACAAATTTTTGGTATCTCAATGTATTTTTTACAATTGGGTAACATAATTGTGTTGCAATAGCTTACACACAGCACAAGAAAGCTTGATTTCGAGTGGTAAATTGAATTTAAAAAGACGAGTAAACAGTAATAAAATAAATACAAATAAACAGATTACAAACAATAGCACAAATAAATGCAATAGAATAGTCAAGAGCAGTTGATCGTTTGTCTTTTTGTAGTTTGAATAACAAATGACTGCGGTCCCTTTAAGACTAACGGACGCATAGACACTGTTCCTGTTACTCGTTCTTCCTGAACTGTTTGCAACTGTGTTTACTCTAATACTCTTCCAGATGTGCACTGATAATTCTTTGAGTGTATTTGACCAATAATAAGCTGGAAAAAGAAGCAAATGTTTGCACTTGTATCATGTCAGAGGCGGCTTTATTACGGTAGGCTATGTGTGTGCGCTTCAGATGTGAGCACGAAATCTGCGGGGATTAGTAGAATTAATTTATGTGCAATACCGCACGAAATTCAGACCGATCACACACTAACACTAACACACTGTCATGAGGAAAAAGTCTAGCAGAACGCGCGTTCGCCGTGCTCAGAGGTTAACCGGGCTGAGTGAGAATATGCCGGTGTGTGTCAACTCGCTTCCGGTCGGAGAGGAGAGCGCAGCTGGTATCGATACTGTAAAAACTGAGAATCGTATCGTTTCAGATATTCCAGTATCGATACATATCGAAATATCGATATTTTTGACAACACTAGGTGTAACAATGTATCGTTACACCCCTATGTTTTTTTTTACCTTTGCCAGATATGAATCTGAATTGATAATCAAAATCCTTAATTCAAACCTTGCCCAACCATAATTACTATATTCTATTGCTCATTACTATTAGCTGTCAAACTAGGTTATGGATTGATCAAATGTTTTTGAGAAATGTAACATCCTTAATTCTATTATTAATTGCTGGATGAACTGTTTAAAGTTGTCAAGTTTAATCCACCTAATTTGCATTATTATAATAGGTGACTTACATGACATATTTAAAATAGGTTGAATATTTTCTAATGTTGTTGTTTTTTCTCCTGCTAGGAACCCCAATGATTCCTGTCCACATGGGGATTATGACTCAAGCCCCTACGGTAATTTTCCCTATAAGAAAAATTATTTATTTGTATTAGTTGATTAGTCTAAATGTATGTAAGAATTTTTCAAATCAGAAATGCCTTAAAAGGTGTTTTTTTTAAATTGCTGGAAAGTAAATTCAAAAAGTTTGATACTGAAGAACTAAGTCAGAAACTATCTAGTTAAAACAAGGCAGGGTGTTCAATAAAATAACAAGGAAGAATGATATTAAATACATTATTTATTTGGAACAATACACCAGTATTTACTTGCGTATCGTCGCTGTCGGGTGGAAACTTCGTATCTCCATATTTCGTCATTTTACCTGTTTTATTATTGTTTATAAATCATTATTTATATTATTATTTATAAGTCATTACTATGGGTCATCCTTTATGTCTGTCTGTGGATTTTATGTAACCAATGAAAAGTATTAAAAAGAGCTTGTGACTAAACCTTGATTCTCCATTGGATCCTCAAACTGTCGGTCAAACCTCATAACTCCACCCGCTTCTTGAATCTTGATTGAAGTGGCGGACGCAGTTTGGACCATCTCTGCTTGTTTGCAATGAAACGGTAAATAAAGAACTGGTTTGAATATGTACAGCGTTTTCTTTACTCAAGAAACGCTAATGTTTTATGTATTTGAAGAGTGTTTTAGTCTAGCATTTTTAGTCGAGTCATAACCAATACTGTCTTAAAGGTCCCATTCTTTGAGATTCCATCTTTCAAACTTTAGTTAGTGTGTAATGTTGCTGTTAGAGCATAAATAATACCTGTAAAATTATAAAGCTCTGTTAAATTTTATTTAACAGAAGTTCCCTTTCAAAGCCTACAGCGAATGGCCGGTTTGGCCATTTACCGCTGCACTTCCTGCTTTAATGACGCAACTAAAACCGTCTGTTGACGAACCCTCCGCCCACAAGAACAAGCAAATTCGGGGGCGTTGTCCTTTTGCTCTCGCAGGTCGAGAGAAGCTTGTTTTTGTAGAGTGTGTTTGTCGCCATGCCATTGAAACGCTGTTATTTTCATCCCGGAGTCAAATCACCTTTGTTTGGCCTTCCCACGGACGATGTACGAGATCAATGGCTACAGTTTATGGTTAACTCGGTTCCGGAAAATTATAATCACAATTTAAAACTATGTGCAGCACATTTTGCTGAGGACTGCTTCCTCAGTCTCAATCAGTTTAATGCCGGATTCGCAGAAAGATTATTCTTAAAAGATGACGCAGTTCCCTCTTTGTCTGGAGAAGGCCTTGTTTATGTAACATTACCACAACCGTTAAGTGTATTTTATTATTTAAGTTGGTCCGTTTAACAGTTTATGTAACTCATGACACAAAGTGCAACGCTGTTTAGCTTTGTTAACTAACGTTAGATGGTAATTGAAACTAATCCGAAAAACTTAGCATATAAAAGTGTAGTAATTCATTCAGACACCATCGATTGTTGGTGTTTGTAATGATCAGTTTAAACTCCTGAATAGACAGCTTACCATTCTGAAACATCCAGCAAACGTCTTTCCTGAGCAGGTTGTAATCGATCCTCTTCGATATTCTCCGGATCTGATTCCAGCTCAAATTGATAAGGCAATATAGACATTTTTGCAATAACATTGAGCGCGCGTATCTACATGTTATGGTAAGAGGCGGGACCTTTCAGGGCAAAGTGCGCTAAGCTGCTGTCCAATCACAACACGGGAAGCGCTGGCCTAATCAGAACTCGTTACGTGTTTCTGAAGGAGGGACTTCATCGAACAATGAAATCATTAGGCCGTTTTTAGCACAGAGAAAACAGAGGTATACAGATAAGTAAATTGTGTGAAAAATATTGTGTTTTTTTACACGCGAAACATGAACTCATGTTATATTGCACACTGTAAACATAATCAAAGCTTCGAAAACACGCGAAGAATGGGACCTTTAAATAATCTTTGCAAAGCACTTCATCTTTATTAACATGTGATTTTGGCCATATTACAGTAAAAACTGTGCGCTGACACATAATGTGATGCACTTAACTGCTGTTCTAATGATAGACTGGGCATGTATGTCAAAAACCTCGTAACTCCATTTGAGTTTGATTATGGTTAAATGTTAGGTTACACTGTATTTGAAGGTGTCATTGTTACAGTGTAATTATATATTTAAGTACTAAGTAATAATAAGTAAAAACATGTACTTACTATAGGGTTAAGGTTTGGTTAAAGGGGGGGTGTCACACAGTTTTTGTCTATTTCATATCAATATTAAGTACCTATAGAGTAGTGTTGCATCCTTCATATCTCCGAAAAGTCTAGTCTTAACATATTTATAAAAGACAGATACACTGTACAGAGACTTTACAAATAAAACACAGCGGCTGGGGGCGTGTCGTGTGGGCGGAGCTAAAGAATCACAAGCTATATGTTTATGTTGTTTACTTTACTAGCCAACAACACACAGACATTTGAGGAAGTTTTTCTCACCGCCTGCGGTTACAACGCATGACCGTGAACCCTTATCGTTGGGACCGCTCCATCTTTTAGCATTAGATGATCTGCAAATCTGGAGTTGAACCTGGCCTTGTCTATTAAACAATCATCGCTGAAATACAGGGAAAACTCTTCTTTTGTGACTGTTGATTTCGTGAAGTCCTGTGACCTGTGCAGCGTAACCGACGACTTCCCTAAAGCTGAGCAAAGCTTGTTGTTGGGCGTGCTTTCGCGCTCTCGCTGTGGTTGACGTGTGTGCAATCCCTTCTGGGAGAAGAGCCTATACAAGGAAATTCCACCCTTGGTGACGTCACAAATGGCCTGTACTTAAAAAAAAAAAAAAAACGTTCTGAAGCTTGTTACAAACTGTAAGGAGTATTTTTGGTTCAGAAATACTCCATCAAACGTCCAACTTATTTTTTGAGACTTTGGCCATGTTTAGCATGGAAATCCAAGTCTTTAAAGGGGTACTTCAGCGCTGGGAAGATGAATCTGTATTTAAACTGGGTCATCAATGTAGTAGAAATATGAAATTATTTTTAAATTTGCTGCCTTCTAGACTGAGAAAAGACAGAAAATGTATTTTTGTCTCATGGGGATGAAAGAAGACTACAATTCCCAATTCCCTCGCTGCCCTATGAGGCCATTCCCAAAGCCACCGCTACTGGATTACTGTGACTGAGTTAGAAAACAGACACTACAATTAAATAGTGAATGTGTCTGTTCAATAAAATGATCGTGTCGCCGCGTGAGTCTCACAGCACTAACGATTACATTTAATGTCATAAATGAGCTGATGAGCTCGTGATGAGAGCTGTGGTACGTTAATCGCGACCACACTCGCGGCATACATTCACAACGTGTGTTCAGTCTGCCGCGTTTTCAGTTCTTGCCTTTGGAAGCTTAACTTACATAGAAATTTGTTTGAGAAGTTAAAACACTTGCATTGCTCAGCATAGGTCTGGTTAAAGGAATACTACTCCAGGGTTTCTACTGATACAGCCATATGCTAATAGCTGAAGTAACCCTTTAACAGTGTAAAAAACTCAATACTATTGTAATGTTAGTGTAATGTAGTGTAATGCTATTTCAACAGTGTGAAATAGCATTACACCCCCCCATCCTTTAAGGGTTAGTTGCTTGTAATTATGCATAATTTACTGTTATTACTATGGTAAGTACATGTAACATGTAACAAGGATGCTGTAAAATAGTGTTATCAAATGTTGTTAATATGATACATGCTAGTGTCATATCGCATATAAAGCCACAATATCAACTTTTTAACTGTTTAATTATTTTTAAAAATCCATGGAAATTCGTGAAAAATCAAGGTTTTGATTCCAAATATCAAAAATTTGGACATACAAGGTTTCCGATGCACAGCGACGATATGTTTGTACAAAATTATTATAATACACAAAATATGCCATGGAGATGCTCCTATGCATCTCCATATAATGAACAGTTGAATCATTTTTTTCAGACAGAAGCCATATGCCATTTTTATACCAGTCACAATAAAAAAAAAAATGTGTTGCATGGCTACATATTAATTGTGATGTGATGTATCAGGTTCTTGTGCCCACGGCGATGTCTGTGGTTAGTAAAGTTGCTGCTCCCAGGAAGGAAATCGCTGCTCGGGCGAAAGACGACGATGAAAACGGTCCCACAACCACCGTGTTTGTTGGGAACATCTCTGAGAAAGCCTCTGACATGCTCATCAGACAACTGCTGGCCGTGAGTATGACCACATCCAATCCAGGGACTCCAGTCTTAAGCCCTATTCGGATGGGATTAGATTAACATGGGGACGTGGGGGTAAAGTAATTTTACCTCGGGACGTGTGTAATATTAATGGCCAATTCGACAGGATAAGACATCTCAGTAAAACTAGCAGAAGTGGGAGGAGTAACTCACTTTAATCACCAAAGTAACCTTGTCGTCATGTGTGTATGTCGTTGCTGTTATCACGTTAGCAAACATACACCATGCGCCAGTCTGAACACCGTCTTCTATATATATATATATGTATATGTATGTTTTATAAAACAGTTAGGTCCAGTCTAACGATTCCGATTGGATTGTGTTGGTGATAGACACTTTCCTAGAGCTAAAATAAGTGTTGTGCCTCTAATAAGTGCTTTTGATCTTCTTTTTGCTTTAAATGATATGCTGAATATACTGGACTTTTGCCACAGAGTTGTTCCACCACCCACAACGCAACCGAATGCTTCAAGCACCTCCAAGCTCGCAAAATGCACTTTTTTTGTGCTTTTTTTTTTAAACAGGAATTTCTACCATACGTTTTTACAGCGGGTCAATTCGAACCGGATTAGTATCACGCAAGGTCATTTTTCCAGACCTTTTTCCAGAAGGTAAAAGTCTTGGTAATCTTCACTGACATTGTCCGTAATGATTACCGAGATGGCACTTTTGGACGGGACTAAAATCACTGAGAACCTCTGGTAATAATTACTTTACCCCCACGTCCCCATGTTCGAAGAGGGCTTAAAGTGCCCATATTATGCTATTTTAAAGGTATCATATAGTTTTAGAGGTCTCCTACAACAGGTCTACATGCATCAAAGATCAAAAAACTCTCAGAGAGTTCTCAGACACCTCGACAGATGAATCAGTCTCTCAAAATCCCTCTTTTCCACGAGCTTATTGGAAACAAACGCTCATTACCATACTGTTCTTCAGCTCACAAGGCTTCCTCAAACCTCAGCGATTGTACACTGTAAAGACTGTAATGATGACATCGATTTGGCCATATCAATCCGAGAGTCCGAATCGATGATAAAACTTTGGAAGAACTAGTTATTCAACATGGACGTCCATTGCAAGAAAAACTTGAGCTACTAAAAAGACGCTACTCATTTTAAGGTACATTATGAGAAGTTGCAACTGTAATTCCTGACCATCAGCATTAACAAGAGTATGACCATCGACAAACCCATGTTTGTATTTCTAATGTATTGTGATGCACATATATAAACTGTATCAATAACAGCGCATGCGTTAGCCCAGCACTAACGTGAATGACTGATGTAACTTTAAAGCTACACTGTGTAACTTTTTTAGTTTATTCTTAGCTAAAAAAAAACTTAGTTCTTTCATAAATATGTGCTCATTAATGTATATTTACTTCTTTCAAGTAATAAAGTATTCTCGTAAGTTTATAATATGCCATTGAAAATACATACGGGTGAGGGGTTCGAATGCCGGTCGCCATGTTGCCCCTCCATCTTGAAAGTACATTAGCCAAAGAGTAGGGGTGGGCGATATCTCGATATTTAAAATATATCGAGATATTTTTTCAACTCGATATGGATTTGGACATATCGTATATATCGATATAATGTTTATATTTAATTCTGATTCCGCCACTTTGCTTGTTTGCCTTCCCTGTGCTGTGCTCGCTCCCGCTCGCGCGCCTCCCGCCTCATTGCTTTTGTTCTCCCTCCCCTCGCGTGTTGTCTCAGTGCACACGGCGGCGTCCGCAACCAGGTGAGGATTAGTTATCATGTTGACAAGCGCGCGCGTTGTTCAGGACTCAGTTAAGAGACCATGTTTTCCTTCTAACACAACTGCTTGCTGAAATTTATAAAGAAATATTAATGTTCATCATAGTTTAAATCGCACGTTTCACCCACAGTCAGGTGATTGACACTACTGGTGCGAGACGCACTCTCAGTCGCAATCATGCCAGTTTATGATTTGTGTCTAACTGATCGCATGGTTTTCGGTTAAAATGTCAAAATGATCGCATATCATTTAAAAATATTTAAAAAGTATTGCAATATCATTACTATGATTATTTTGTCAGCTTTATCACGGGATTATGATGAACAGGTCTATTCACGTTTTAACCAAGAGGGAAAAACGCCACATCCCGGCTGTCCTGAGACACGCGGTGCTCTTCTGTCAGTTGTACTGTATCATATTCATATTATCATATAGCCTACCTTCTGACATTCATATTTCGTTCTGTAACTGGAAAAGAAGTGAAATTCAGCTCATGTGTAGTCTACATGATCCGCATGATGAGTTTGAATTTGGTCAAACTCATGACAAACATCACTGTTTGAATTTTGATAAAAATTTAACAGGAAATGGTGTTATGACAAAATCAGTTTATTTATATCTCAGTCATGCCCCCATCTTTCTGCAAAATGCTTACTGTTTTACTGTTAAGTGTAAAAAAGGGAGTCTTTGATTCATCTTTTGAAAGCATGAAATAAATGAAAAGAAGGCAATATTATTTATTTTCTTTTACAGTTAAATTATTATTATTTATGTAATCAGGGAGTTTTTTTTTAAATGTCGCAAAAGCACTTTGTTCCTACATGAACTGACTACCTCTTTGCACTTCAATGAAAAAAGAAAATAATTTGTGGTATTTGGCATATTTGTTTTTGCTGTAGTTTTTAGGGGGTTATTTTTCCTGAAAAAGATATCGAGATATATATCGTATATCGAGATATAGCAAAATATATCGAGATATATTTTTTGCTCCATATCGCCCAGCCCTACCAAAGAGGGACATTCCCGTAAATTCAAGCTTCGCCTTTAGCTTTTTAACACTCGATGGCACTCATGGATGAGGTCGAACTGTAAGCCATGTTAATCTTGGACTAAATCAGCCACCGTAGGAGATAAAACGAAATCGGAGTTGAGAGGAACAGAAACTAATATTCACTGGATTGTCCTATACCTTTTCATAGCTAGATGGGGGAAAATATCACACAGTGTAGCTTTAAAGTTTGAAAAACAAATCTTGTTCCATCCTTTATTATTACTCAGTATTAAGAACAGCAGACAAACTGCATTAATAGACAGTTTTAGGTAATTGTGGCCGACAGCTGATGAGCAGAGGTATTACAGTAAGAGCTAGCCGGAAACACACAACTACACAATACAAAATAAATACATCAATAATTGCAGTCATCAGTAAAATGATGTGTTTTGCGGGCAGACAATGTACAACACAAGGGGGCTTTATGCAAATGCCCTTTCTAGTTACATAGAACCGCCAAGCAAAAAGATTCAGAGTCGATTCTTTTAGGAGACAATAACACTTTCTACTTCACCACTTTGCAGAACATTTACATTCACAAACAGCGATATTGCACACTGCATGAAAGGGAATATTTAAAAAAAACATAATAGGGCCACTTTAAACAGCAATAGTCTTATCCATTCAGCGATGTAGAGGTTTTTGCACTAGAGGTGAAGTCGTTTGCTTGATAATGGTTTGAGTTTTAATATAAAGTGAAATAGTTCTTGGTTACATTTCATGCATGGTGTTAGTTTGCTTGATATTGACGAAGGAACAACTGTGTTTCAGAAATGTGGTTTGGTGTTGAGCTGGAAACGAGTTCAGGGCGCCTCAGGGAAACTCCAAGGTAATTAAGTTTTTAACACCCGATCTCAATTAATTTAAAGAAAAAGTTCACCCTAAAATAAAAATGGTCCCATTATTTACTCACCCTCAGGCCATCCAAGGTTTATATGACTCTGCTTTCAGCCAAACACAGAGTTATATATAAAAAAAAATCCTGGCTCTTCCAAGCTTTATAATGAGAGTGAGTAGATCCTGAGTTTTTGAAGCACCTAAAAGCACATCCATCCATCATAAAAAAACTCCATATGACTCTAGTGGGTTAATAAAGGCCTTCTGAAGCAAAACCATACGTTTTTGTTAGAAAACCCCCCAAATAAAATAACTTTAAACCATAATCACCGGCTTGCAGTAACAGCCGTACATGAGTCTAGTACGCGAGTGACCTCTGACCCGACGCATGATGTATTGACGAACACGCATGCACAGAGGATAGAGCAAAGCAAAACGCCAGTCAAAAATTCAAAGTCCAAAACGAGGCTTTTTAAAGAGAAATGTGGAAGGAGCATGAGCTTGTTGCCCAGCCCTATTTGTTTGAACTTCAAGAGGTGTTTACTCTCACCTGAGCTTACGCTGCTCCTACCTCCCTCATCATGCGTCGGGTCAGAGGTCACTTCTGCCGGGACTAGCCTCTCGGACAGCCGTTACCGGAAGTCAGTTATTATAGTTTATAAAGTTACAAATATGCATATTTTTCTTTTAAAAAACTCATGGCTTCGCTTCAGAAGGCATTTATTTACTCTCTGTAGTCATATGGATTACTTTTATGATGGGTGGATGTGCTTTTTGGAACTTCAAAACTCAATTGACTCCCATTATAAAGCTGGGAAGAGCTAGGACATTATTTAGTATAACACTGATTGTGTTTGGCTGACAGAATCAAGTCATATAAACCCCAGATGACTTGAGTAAATTATGGGATGATTTTCTTTCTTTTTTTGTGTGAACCGAACCCTTTAGGCTCAGTTTGTTGCACTGCCTGACTCTGAATGTTGTGAATATGTCTCACCTTTTTTTGTTTCTTTTTCTTTCAGCGTTTGGTTTCTGTGAGTACAAAGAGCCTGAGTCTACTCTACGAGCCCTACGGCTGCTTCATGAGCTGCAGGTTGGAGAAAAGAAACTTCTGGTCAAAGTCGATGCCAAAACCAAAGCACAACTGGACGAGTGGAAAGCAAAGAAGAAGAGCACCAGTGAAAATGGAGTTAGTATAATGCCGCTTTGATATCAAGCCGATACTAAAATAAAAAAAATACTGTTTACTTAATTACTTGAAGGCACATGTAAGATTTTTGGATTTAAAATATCCTAAAACCCCTAGAACATTGTTATATATTTTGTTGACTTGTGTACTTGAATTATCCCAAATGTTTCCAAGAATGTTTAACTCCAGAAAAATAAGCAATTATAACCAGGACACGGACCGTGCATCGCCCAACAATGACATCATAGCCGAGTTACCCTCAATTTTATTTTGTAGAAACCATGGAAACACCAAAGCCGCTTTAATATCTGATGTTTTATTAGACATGTGAGCAACTGTTTGGATCATTGATGAACAGAAACTAATGATTGTTCTCCAGCTCAACACAGTTAGTCTTACTGTTTATATCTGGTGTTCTTGATTTACTGTGAGTACCATGTTTTACCATGCCTAATATGATCTCGCTCACTGCAGTGTGAACAAGTGTCTCATTGTAGCACTGAACGAACACACAGAGTACCATTTATAACAACTTTCAACACACTCAAATGTGTATAATATGATCAAAACAGCGCTGCGTTACCACACACACGAGTGGAAGAAGCGGAAGCGCTCATCTGTGTCAGAATAAAAGCTCTACTGCTCTCAAGCCAAATAGGGCTGGGCAATAAAAGAGACTCACTCACATTAGCAATCCCTCCAGTGCCTCGTTCTGCTCCCATCCTGCTTTATACTACAGTAACGTTAATACATCTTTAATAGGACTGAGATGGTTACCGTTTTACCGCAATACCGCAGTCACGGGATGCCTACCACAGGTCCGAGATCGTCACCGCCACCACCACCGCAAAAAAAAAAAAAAAAAAAAGGTTTACATTCTAGCCTTCATATTTTTTGCTAGAAAAAATATTTTTAAGAAAAACTTTTTTATTTGTATAAAAAGATATGATTTACTAGGCTGCTCTGTAGTTTTTCTCTTTACATAAATGTTTTCTACAAAACAAAATTTTGTTATTTTACTAACCTGAATCAGGACTCATCCGCGCTAGTTTGCACGTGAGGGGGAAAAAAAGTAGCTTTCTTCCACTTAAGGGGGTCGCACACCAGACGCGGAGCTCGGCGGCGCGCCACGTCTTTAAAATTCGAACACATTGTTTTCAATGAGTGTGCGCACACCGGTGGCGGCATTCGGCGCCGGTCCGCGGCGACTTAATCCTGCCGCGCCACAGAGCGCCATTTCAAAGTTTTTATATTAAAAGTATATTATATTTCCCTCAAATCGTTGAGGTATACTGATTTCACCCTCTGCTACAAGACACATTTGTTTTACATTCTGAGTTCAACAGCTTGACTTAAGTCTAAACATTTGGGGGAAATGTATAATAAACGTAGCCTTTTAAAATATTTTTTTGGCTCTGTTGTGCCATATTTCCATACAATAACCCCAGTGATGCAAAATAATAAAGCACAGGCAAATGTACCGTTTGCCTCTCATGGTTACGTTCAGTCTTGTGCTGCCACCTACTGGATTTACCAGGTTATACACATTACTGTGTATAGAATGTGCGCCTCCGGTGTGCGATACCTGAGACGCGGCGCGCCGCCGAGCTCCGCGTCCGGTGTGCGACCCCCTTTAGGAGGAGTTGTGCACTTTTTATTTTAATATCTCCTTTTCATAGTATTTTCTACTTAAAACTATAATTTCGAACTATAATATTGACCCAGTGTTTTTTTATGTGAATGCTGTTTTACGTGATTTTTACCACAGGGGTGAAGCACAAAGCTTTTACAAGGGAAATAATTTGCCAGATGTTACCGCAGCCATGAAAACAGGCTATGGATTCATGCCAAATGAGAGAGGGAGGCTGAGCCCAATTTAAGATTTGGCAGCTTTTTAATTCTGTTTTGCGATCTGGTCATCCGATATCTGTGAATTTTAACAATAGGCCTAACGTTAGTCCATTTTATCCCACGGGACCTCTCGTTTCTTTTCTCAAATCTTCACTCGCGTCGCGCACATTTTCGCAGGGAATTATAAATGTTTCTTCCTTTTGTTTGCTTAAGTCTATTACACCCGTTCAAATCTTTTACTCTGGTAAAATAGAAAAACACTGTAGGACGAAATATTATTTAACACAGTTTGTGCTTGTTATCAGACTTGAGGCACGTCAGGTTTATTTGAATAGCGCAGTTCACGTCCACCCAGCGGTTTTACTTTCGTTGTCTCTGGAATTTCTTGCTTTTCAACCATGGTAAAACAAAATCCATACAGTCCCAGCCCTAATCTTTAATACATTAGCTAATCAATGAATATCATTTCTGACCGAGTCCCATCGGATTCTTTTCCACCGGCTGTGGCGGTAAAGACAACAACTCCCATGATTCCACAAAATCAAGCAACGCCTTTGTTTTGAATAAGCGACCTCTAGCGGTGAAAATGACTCACTGTGGCTTTAAACAGTGTTTAAGACGGTGTTATGCCACTGGTATCCACAATTGTGAAATTTAAAGGATTTTTGACAGGTTTTGAGACAATATCAGTTATGATCTTCTGTGTGTCTGGCAGAATGGCAAGGCAGAGGATGCTGGTGAAGAGGAAGAGGAGGTTCTGGATGAAGAAACTAAGAAGCGGGACCAAATTGTCAAAGGTGCCATTGACGGCCTGATCCGGGAGTACTCAAACGAGCTCAATGCTCCATCACAGGACGACGAGTCGAGTCGCCGCAAAAAGAGGAGAGACAAGAAGGGCGAGGTGGGCTTTAGTTCATCTGGGCTTTCTTTGTAATGGTTTTGCAAGATGCTTGACGTTTGTATATCTATTATTTATATATAGTCTTTAAATGCATTTTATAAATAAATATATTGTGAAATGTAATTTATTCCTGTGATTGAAAGCTGAATTTTCAGCATCATTACTCAAGTCTTCAGTGTCAAATGATCCTTCAGAAATCATTCTAATATGAGGATCTGCTGCTCGAGATATTTATGATGATTATCAGTGTTGAAAACAGATTGTGGTACTTAATATTTTTATGAAAACTGATAGACTACCATTCAAATTTTTAAGCCAAGACCGATACAAAAAGGAATTAATACTTAACCGAAGATGCATTAAATTGATCAAAAGTGATTGTAAACCAATGTTCAATAATTTAGCACCAATAATAATTAAGCAGCAAATCATCAAATCAGAATGATTTTTGAACGATCATGTGACACTGACCTCACTCTTTTTTGACTATACATGTGTTTGCATCCCTGATTTTAAGGTATATTAAATTAGAAAACCCATGTGTTATTAAAATGGTAATTTTGTATCAATTGTAATACATATGATCAAATAAATGTCAGAGACTTCTTTAAAAAATATAAGAAAAAAAATCTCTTTGCAGTGGTTGCCAAATGTTTTTCGTATAAGTAGATGGGGTCGCAGGTTAAACATTTTCTCCGTTTCCTGTCTTTGGCTGTTTAGGATGACATCAATGCCATGGAAATGGAAGATGACAAAAGAGATTTAATTTCCAGGGAGATCAACAAATTCCGCGACACCCATAAGGTAAAATACATGCTAATTTCCTCCATATCACAGGTAGAGCACAACAGCCTCTTACACCTAGTTTAGCTTGACAACGTACCAGCATGAGTAGATATTTAGCCTGTAAACAGCAAAACTTTTATTACATTTAAGATATAACTTTATTTAGTGCAGAAATTAGTTGAGTCCAGAGCATTTTTTATCACTGGCTTTGTGTAAACTATAGCCTGGCCTCCATATTAAGGGTGGGAAATGTAGTCACACATACAATGCATGGACATTCTGTGCACTTCCCTAAAAGCTAATCTATTCATTAAACCCCACCATTATGATAGAGATCATATGGTGACTAAACCAAGATGAATCTCACAGCTTTGGAAAAAGTTGCAAGGATAGGATGTAAGTATGAGCTTTCCATTTTTCTCTACTTGTACTGGGCGCCCCCTTCAGGAGGACTTGCACAGGGGCAACTGCACCGACTCCTGATATTCTCGTACTGGGTTTTAATATCGAAATAATATCAAGGGGTGTAAAATAGCGTGTGTGAGATCAACTCTACAGTGTTTGGTAAACTGCACATTTTCTGGTTCTCCTAGAAATGGGCGGCCAGTGAACCTGTGTGGGTCTGCTAGTTAAAGTGATGTTGGTGCTATGATAAATACTGCTGACTTGAATAACAGTGATTTGGCCCATTCGGCTCTTGTAAAAGTAGGGGGCGCCCCTCCACAGCACACGGACTTTCTGAAGATTATGCCAGGTATGAATTTGATTTGTGATTGAGTCTACCAGCACCTCTTTACATTCCTGCTTGCTTGCGCTCTTTTCTTTTCCTATTAAGTGTTCAAGTGTGTTTGTGCATCACTGAATGTCTTCTTTTTTGTATTCTTTCTTCTTAACATTTTGTACAGCTAAGTCGCACAGAATTACTATAAATCCCCCTTTTCTGAGTATGGAAAGTAACAGCTGACCTCTGATTCGTGAAGTAACACCAAGTGTTAAACCTTGACACATCATTCGTCTTGCACCAGTTGCACTTAAGACGAATGATTCCTCATCAGAATTGACCTGTTGTGGGATATTTTGACTTGGACCAGTTAGTTACCCCTCACACATCACCCTAGAAAATTTGTATGTTTTTGAAAAAAGTCTCTTCTGCTCACCAGGCTGCATATATTTAATCAAAAATACAGTAAAAACAGTTCAATTCTCTTCTATGTAGGGCTGGGCAATATGGCCCAAAAAAAATATCACAATATAATTTTCCATATCAGTCGATATCGATAAATATCACGATAAATGTACAATCATTATTTCTTTAAAATTTAAAGGCATATTTTTGCTCCTGAGTGAAAGATGTAGAAAACAGACAGTTAACTGTGGTTTTAAACTATCCTTTATTGTCAAAACATGACAAACACTTCCCAAACAGGTGAACAATTTATTAAAACTGAGGTAGATTTATTTATTAAAATATTAATTGTGGTAAGCATTTTTTTTACTCTACACTATATATAAATAATATTACTTAATTGTGTAAGTAGTAAAACACTAGAAATGCAAACGGGCAAAAAAAAGAAAAGAAAAAAAAAGTGTTTTAAGTTAAGAAACATTTTGAGTCCCCCCTCTCTTGCCTCACAGTGGATTGGTCCATCGTGCATAGCTCGCTCTCTTTCTCACACACTCACAAACAAACACACACACACACCTCACGGCCGGTAAGGGCTGTCTAGTCTATTTTATCCATTTTAAACATCGGATGAAATTATTTCTCTTTTGATACAGGCGATGCGGAGTCATTAATACATCACCAAAGACAAACAATTATGATAACGATGTACAAGTCTGGTGTTTTAGTGATTATAGTTTGGTAGCGTTAGCTTGCAAGTCACCCACTACAACTAACAAGGTGATAAGCCTGCTGTGCGTGAATGCAGTTAATGTAGATTTACCTCTGTGTTAGGCTCAATGTTATATGGAAGAACTTCGAAGAAGCGCGATAATTTAATAATTAAATTCCGTGTGGTGAACCTACGATAAGCAGCCCACGCACGTCGCTCTATGTCGGATGGGATCGCCAAAATATCTCCAAACCACTGAAGTCGAGTAAACTACATTGTCAACGATATCCGTGTCATCCGAGCTGGTCGTGAGCGCTGCATTTTCTTTACAATTGCTCAATTTTATCGCTCCACTTCATTCCGATCCTCCAAGCCTGTCAGCCACTGAATGTAAACAACAGCGCGTGCAGCACCCAGAAGCCCGGTCTGCAATACGCATGCGCAGCATTAGCATTATACCGAGAATTTATCGATCTGTTGTCATCGCTTTATCGAGGAAAATTATATTGTGATAATTATCGTTATCGTTGTATCGCCCAGCACTACTTCTATGTCTTCTATGTGATTATATAGTGAAGTGTATTTTATTCCTGTGATCAAAGCTGAATTTATCATCATTACTCCAGTCTTCAGTGTCACATGATCCTTCACTAATCATTCTGATTTGCTGCTCAAGAAACATTTATGATTATTATCAATGTTAGTCATCCTTGATGAATAAAAGTATAAATATCTCTCTTTTTTATTTTACCACAATGAACGGTGTTATGGTTTACAAGAAAATATGAAGCATGAAATGTTCCCTGAGTATCAGATCCTCATATTAGAATGATTAATGAAGGATCATGTGACACTGAAGACTGGAGTAATGATGATAAATTTAGCTTTGATCACAGGAATAAATTACACTTTACTATATATTCACATAGAAAACAGTTATTTTAAATTGTAATAATACTTTACAATATTACAGCTTTTACTGTGTTTTTGATTAAATAAATGCAGCCTTGGTGAGCAGAATAAACTTCTTTCAAAAACATTCAAAAGTATTGTTTCCAAACTTTTAATGTACTGTGTGTATATATAAATAATAATAAAAAAATCAGGTTCTTCAACCGTGTTATGTATATTTATTAATTAATAATTTTGGAGTTTATTTTTTTTTTATTATGCTTTTATTTTAGTTTAAGCTTTTGTGCTTCTTAACTTTTAATATTTTTTTTAATTTAGCTTTAATTTGTTTTTAATTTAGTACTTCAACATTTAATTTAATTAATTTTTTCTCTAAGTTTAAATTGGTTTACTATACTTTTATATTTTATTTCAGCTTTATTTAAATTAATTGGACCACATAGTAACCACTCACATCACCCTAGCAAGTAAGTAGCCACAGGCTACAGTGCGTTTAAACGTGCAAGTAATTGTTAATGCAATATTAGTTATCACTATTTATAAAGGAAGAATTGATATAAAGTGATATTTCACTGATCTAAAGATTTGCATAGCCTACTAATCTATCCCGTCTTGCTTCCCTGTTAAATGCAACCCAAATTCACTAGTATGAATAGATTCAAAGTGACGCTGCTTTTAAATTATATGTCAGTGTAGTAGCATCCTTTAATATTTTCATGTAATTGTTTTATTTTCCTGTCTTGTCTTCACCTCCTGTCTACATGTTTGTTTGCTGCTGCTGCCTGGAGTCACATAACACCCATGGGTCAGCACTTATAAAATAATTCAGCATTTTTTGCAGTAAAATTCTTTTATTTGTATTTAAAAATTAATTCAGGAAGACTTTAGTTTTTCTTGGGAGTAGAAACTGTTGAGAGACGCCTCTCTAGATGGATATTTTAATAACACAGCTGTTGAAGTGAGACTAAAGCCGTGGGTGTCATGCTGGACTTCAGTTCATTTCATAACTGCTCAGTCAGATCCTCTGAGGCCCGTGTCGTCTGCAGTGGGGTAAGCAGTCTCTACACCTTCGTTTGTTGCCTTTTCTATCCAAACCACAAAGAAACTGCAAAGAAAGAGAAACAAATCTAACAAATACAGTATGCAATGCTCCTGTCACAACGTTTTCAAAATGTCTGGAAGTTGATTGTCAGATTGTTGCAAGCAAAGAGAATAGTTTGCTTTTTTATTTTGTCCTTGTGAATCCTTTGACCTGCTTTTCCTCCCAGGCCTAACAATAAAGGCTTGTAGGGCCACGGAAGCGCTGTGAGTCGCTAGTCAACACCTGTAAGTGCACAAACAACTAGTTTCACAAGGATTGAAGCCTCTTTCTATTGATCATGTGATGAGACGGATATTACAGCGGCCTCAACTCTTTCTCATCTTATTCAGTTGTTTGCAATGTCAAATTTTTATCTCAAAAGTGGTTTCCAGGTTTCCTTTTAATAATTGCTGAAATATTTATAATGCAATTTTTTTTAAACTTTAAGTAGAATAATTGTCTCTATTAGTCATGATCCCTTTATATGAGTGAATATGTGAATGGCAAGGACTGTAAACCACTTCCTCATAAAGTGATATTGTGTTATGTGCTCATGTTGTGCATGAGTATTCGCTAATCTGAAAACTTCCCTCCCCGTTTTCCCACAGAAATTGGAAGAAGAAAAGGGGAAAAGAGAGAAGGAGAGGCAAGAGCTGGAGCGCGAACGCAAGGAGAGGGACAAGGAGCGCGAGAGGGAACGGGAACGCCGAGACCGCGAGAGGGAGAAGGACCGCGAGAGGGAAAGAGAGAGAGAGCGAGAACGTGAGAGGGAGAGAGAGAGAGACCGAGACCGTGAGCGCACGAAAGAGCGTGAGAGAGATAGAGAGAGGGACTGGGAGAGAGACAGAAGTCGGGACCACAGCGAAGACCGCAGCCGATCCAGGTACACGAAACGTCACGTGATCAAGTGTTTTGACAGAGATAATAGTTATTTTCCATTTCTAAGAAAATAAGTCATAATTGTGTGTTATAAAATTGCAATTGCGAGCAAAAAATATAGAATTTTTTTGGGTGATCATGAACATTTTCTCATTTATATCTTATTTTATCAACATTTATATTCATGAATATTTTACACATTTATTTATTCATAAATATATATTTATATTAACATTGTAATTTACATTTATCTAATTTTATTTATGAATATTATGTAAATTATTATAAATTAATACACTCAACTTTTAACAAATTTATTTAGCAATATTCATATATGTATGTGTGTAATATATTTGTGTGCAGTGTAACGCATTACTTTTAAAATGTACAACAAAATGAGTTTCTTTTTCTTACTTTGTTTTCGCATTTGTTGACTGACAACTCTAGTCCCAATGTTGAGAAATCAGAACTGCAAAGGTGTTGTGTGTAAACTAGTCTTTACTAATCTCACTTGCACAAAAAAAAGATTGTGTTCTTCAAAATTAATAAAAAACAGTGAAATGCTAAATCAGAATACTCTGTGAACATCCAATAATTAAATATGCTAAATAAAACAAATATTTGTATGCATTTAACATCACTTTATGTACCAATACTTGTTGCTTTCAATGATTTAGTTGAACCATAAGCAAAAATGACTTAGATTTTTTTTTGTGCTGAAGTAAGTGTTACATTTGCCCCCAAAAATATACCTTTTTTGTCGTTAAAAAAAAAAAAAAAAAAAACAGCCCAGGAGAAAAAAAGTGACGCAAAAGTAACGTAAAATTTCCCTAAAAAGTAACCAAGTAACGCAATGTTACTTTTTAAGGGAGTTGTACAATATTGTAATGCATTACTTTTCAAAGTAACTTTCCCCAACTCTGTGTGTATTTTATCATTTTTATTTATCTAATTTGATCAACATTTATACATTTTATATTTATTCATATGTACTGAGGCTACATAAAAAATAATCGCAGCCTTTGTGATTTCATAACCACAATAATCCAAATCGATTTAAGCGTTGATTGCAATTAATTGTGCAGCCCTAATATATAATAATAACAGAAGCTACAAAATATATATGTCAAAATATTGTTCTGGGTCTACAATAAATGACAAACTTCACGTCACACATCATTGGGTGCGGTCCTTTTTCAGAGAACAGAGTCGCGATAGAGACAGAGATAAGGAGAAGAAGCGTGATCGCGAGGAAGATGAGGAAGAGGCGTACGAACGGCGCAAACTGGAGAGGAAGCTGCGAGAGAAAGAGGCGGCGTATCAAGAGGTAAATGATCTCTCTCAGGCTCTATTCAGTCTGTCTGATCACATTACTGGATGATTCGCTGTTCTGATAGACCTTTTGTTTTCTTTAATTATAGCGTCTGAAGAACTGGGAGCTCAGAGAGAGGAAGAAAGCCAGAGACTACAGCAAGGAGATCGAGAGGGAGGAGGAACGCCGGCGTGAAATGGTTAAACAACTTTTTTCTTAATGCATTTTAGAGATGCCCTGCTAATAGTTGATGAGAAGAGGCTTAGTCAACCAAATCTGAATTAGCCAGTTAATTAAACCAAACTCAGGAATTGAAGTAATGTAGTCCGTTGTGGACCAATCCAGTCCAGGATATAGTCCAGGGCCCGTATTCATCAAGCTTCTCAACGTGCCATTTAAGTCTTAAGTGCTGAGAATTCATGAAATGTATTCCTGCTTTCAAACTATAAAAGCAAGTTCTCAAATTTCTTAAAGCTAAGAATCACTCCTACTCTCCCAGTTATTTAGGACCGCTATAGAGGTCTCTCAGGTGGTTAGGAGTTGCCAGTACGGGCTTGTGATGGCATCGAGGAGACAGAGATGTGCACAAATCTTTCAGGAGAGGAAGAATGTTTCCAAAATGTTTGATGATGAGCAGTCGTCAAGCAAATGTTAATATCGTTTGAACAGAGCATTGAACATTTTTATCAGCGCTGGTTAATGTTGGGCTGAACTTGCATTTTATAACACTCTTTTTCGCTATTCGATCTATAGCGATCGCTTCCTCCCAACAATTTGGTTTTCTTTTGGATTTTATCATAAAATTCTTGCTATATATAGGCAGATCGGTTAACAGCACATCAGTTTAATATTTGTAAGACATGGTGGAAAGCGTTTATATTTCATTTTCAATGTGTATATCATAATTTTTTACACGGCTCTGTGAAATACTTGATTCTGATTGGTCAATCGCGAATTCCAGCGTTATGTTATTTCCAGATAACAACCGCTCATCCGAGTTATCTTGACCGGTACTACTTCTATGCTTAACGCTGGCGCCATCTTGTGGATGTTAAATACTTAAACAGCCATGGCTTCAATGGAAGACTTCAAGGCAGGTTTCCTTTATAAAGTTTTAAATATGGATATTTTTCTTACACAAACGCATCGATTCGAATCAGAAGGCTCTATTAACCCATCGGAGTCGTGTGGAGCACGTTATTTGACGGACAGCTGCATTTTTTATGGACTTCAAAAACAGCTCCAACTACTGCTGGGATTAACGTTAGCCTGGACTTTTTAAATATAACTCCGATTGTATTTGTCTGACAGAAGAATGTCATAAACACCTATAATGACTTGAGGGAGAGTAAATCATAGGCTTGGTTTCATTTTTGGCTGAACTAACCCTTTCAGCATTCATTTTCAACATTTAGCAGCGATAGATAAAGGCTTAAAGCAGGTTGGAACTGTTTTTCTCTCCAGAAGCTTTTCGTAAGAGCTAATAAAATATTAAATCTCAAGACAATATTTTGTGTCTAATTTATTTGTGATTAGTCTTTAGGGCCTTTTATGGGTCTTGTGAGTGGGTCATGTGGAAATGTACTGAATCCCAATGGAGGCCTTTTTGAAGCCTTTCTCAGCCGTCAGCTTTCAACAAAAATATCTTCATTTGTGTTCTGAAGATGAACGAAGGTGTTACAGGTGTCCAACGACATGAGGGATAGTAATTAATGATATAATTTTCATTTTTGGGTGAACTAACCCTTTAAGATGTAGTCTTACACTTCATTTAAATTATGACTGAGATGCTTAATAACTAACTTTTAAGCGCAGCTTTGAGCCAAGAATTTTTTAACTCTTAAGACAATTTTTATCAGTATTCTAAGAGGATTGAGAAATACAGGCCCACATTCAGCCCCCCCCCCCCTTAAAAAATTATTTTAAGTAAATAATATCATAAACCCATGATTGGTTGAATAATGATTTAAAATTAACAACTACTAGAAAGATCTTTAGTCTGGGGTTGCACTAGTGTATTTAAATCAGCAATTCAGCCTGATCTGTTTGGGCTAAAACACGTGTATATTATGGAAAATGTTTCTGTTGAAATTTCTGAATGTTTCTGGTATTTCATGCTCTCAGGCTAAAGAAGGTAAACGGCTGAAGGAGTTTCTGGAAGACTATGATGATGACCGAGACGACCCAAAATACTACAAGTGAGTTCTGTGTGCCGCTGCATGTATAATTGCTTTTCTTACAACACATTTAGATCTGAAATTGCATATTACCTTGATAACTGATGATGGCTGTCTAGTTTACTTCCTAAGGGCCTCAAAACAATGGCTATCCCATTGTGGCTGCCTGTGAACTTGCAAACAAAATCTGATCCTCAGAAATGTAATGTCTGATTTATCTGGTGATTTCATTGACAGTTGACAAAAAATGTGTACCTAAAAATGCAATGCAAGTCGCTTTGGATAAAAGTGGCTGCCAAATGCGTTAATGTAAATGTACATTTCAGCCATCTTTGAGGACAGTCAGAGCCGGACAGTAACGGAGTGCATTTACTTGAGTACAGTACTTAAGTACAATTTTGAGGGATCTGTACTTTACTTGAGTATCATTTTTGGGGAGTACTCATGACTTTACTCGAGTACTTTTGAGAGGCAAATATTGTACTCTTTAGTCCACTGCATTTCTATCAATAACCATAAGTACCCGTTACTACTTCTAAATAAAAAGGAACAAGAAAATTCTCGAAAACCCTCAATTTGTTGTTTCCCTCTCAAACGTGATTGGATTGTGCAGTGCCACTGATTGGGACAGCCTATCAGCAATCAGCTTCAGCTCTCCGCCAAAGTCAACTCCAGATAAAAGCGAAACAATGGAGGAAGACGCAGCAGGTCCATCCTGGGAATGTGCCAACCCGTGAAAACAATGAGATTTTGATGTGGCCTAAATGGTTTCTGTTACTCTGCTTTGCCTACAGGGGCAGCGCTCTTCAGAAGCGACTGCGGGACAGAGAGAAGGAGATTGAGCTGGATGAACGTGACCGGAAACGGGAGAAGGAAGAGCTGGAGGAGATCAGACAGAGGCTGCTAGCAGAAGGACATCCTGATCCAGACGCTGAGCTGCGCAGGGTGAGTCCCCGTCACTCTCTTACTTCTGTTCTGAAAATAAACTTCCGCCAATATGGATCAATGATTTTGATGACGTCACTGCACTTCAGTTTCTCATCAATCAAATGCTCTCTAGAATCTGAAGCCCCTCCCCCTACATTATAAACAAACACTGAAGCTGAGGCTGTCTGAAACGATCAGACAGTGCACTCTATAGGGGATAGGGAACGATCAGACATTGCACTAGATAGGGGATAGGGAACGATCAGACAGTGCACTATATAGGGGATAGGGAACGATCAGACATTGCACTATATAGGGGATAGGGAACGATCAGACAGTGCACTATATAGGGGATAGGGAACGATCAGACAGTGCACTATATAGGGGATAGGGAACGATCAGACAGTGCACTATATAGGGGATAGGGAACGATCAGACAGTGCACTATATAGGGGATAGGGAACGATCAGACAGTGCACTATATAGGGGTTAGGGAACGATCAGACAGTGCACTATATAGGGGTTAGGGAACGATCAGACATTGCACTATATAAGGGATAGGGAACGATCAGACAGTGCACTATATAGGGGATAGGGAACGATCAGACAGTGCTCTATATAGGGGATAGGGAGCGATCAGACAGTGCACTATATAGGGGATAGGGAACGATCAGACAGTGCACTATATAGGGGATAGGGAACGATCAGACAGTGCCCTATATAGGGGACAGGGAAAGATCAGACAGTGCACTATATAGGGGATAGGGAACGATCAGACAATGCACTATATAGGGGATAGGGAACGATCAGACAGTGCACTATATAGAGGATAGGAAACGATCAGACAGTGATCTATATAGAGGATAGGGAAAGATCAGACAGTGCACTATATAGAGGATAGGGAAAGATCAGACAGTGCACTATATAGGGGATAGGGAACGATCAGACAGTGCACTATATAGAGGATAGGAAACGATCAGACAGTGCCCTATATAGGGGATAGGGAACGATCAGACAGTGCACTATATAGGGGATAGGGAACGATCAGACAGTGCACTATATAGGGGATAGGGAACGATCAGACAGTGCCCTATATAGGGGACAGGGAAAGATCAGACAGTGCACTATATAGGGGATAGGGAAGGATCAGACAATGCACTATATAGGGGACAGGGAACAATCAGACAGTGATCTATATAGAGGATAGGGAAAGATCAGACAGTGCACTATATAGGGGATAGGGAACGATCAGACAGTGCACTATATAGAGGATAGGAAACGATCAGACAGTGCACTATATAGGGGATAGGGAACGATCAGACACTGCACTATATAGGGGATAGGGAACGATCAGACAGTGCACTATATAGGGGATAGGGAACGATCAGACAGTGCACTATATAGGGGATAGGGAACGATCAGACAGTGCACTATATAGGGGATAGGGAACGATCAGACAGTGCTCTATATAGGGGATAGGGAACGATCAGACAGTGCCCTATATAGGGGACAGGGAAAGATCAGACAGTGCACTATATAGGGGATAGGGAACGATCAGACAGTGCACTATATAGGGGATAGGGAACGATCAGACAGTGCACTATATAGAGGATAGGAAACGATCAGACAGTGATCTATATAGAGGATAGGGAAAGATCAGACAGTGCACTATATAGAGGATAGGGAAAGATCAGACAGTGCACTATATAGGGGATAGGGAACGATCAGACAGTGCACTATATAGAGGATAGGAAACGATCAGACAGTGCCCTATATAGGGGATGGGGAACGATCAGACAGTGCACTATATAGGGGATAGGGAACGATCAGACAGTGCACTATATAGGGGATAGGGAACGATCAGACAGTGCCCTATATAGGGGACAGGGAAAGATCAGACAGTGCACTATATAGGGGATAGGGAAGGATCAGACAATGCACTATATAGGGGACAGGGAACAATCAGACAGTGATCTATATAGAGGATAGGGAAAGATCAGACAGTGCACTATATAGGGGATAGGGAACGATCAGACAGTGCACTATATAGAGGATAGGAAACGATCAGACAGTGCACTATATAGGGGATAGGGAACGATCAGACACTGCACTATATAGGGGATAGGGAACGATCAGACACTGCACTATATAGGGGATAGGGAACGATCAGACACTGCACTATATAGGGGATAGGGAACGATCAGACACTGCACTATATAGGGGATAGGGAACGATCAGACACTGCACTATATAGGGGATAGAGAACGATCAGACAGTGCTCTATATAGGGGATAGGGAACGATCAGACAGTGCACTATATAGGGGATAGGGAACGATCAGACAGTGCACTATATAAGGGATAGGGAACGATCAGACAGTGCACTATATAGGGGATAGGGAACGATCAGACAGTGCTCTATATAGGGGATGGGGAACGATCAGACAGTGCTCTATATAGGGGATAGGGAACGATCAGACAGTGCACTATATAGGGGATAGGGAACGATCAGACAGTGCACTATATAGGGGATAGGGAACGATCAGACGGTGCACTATATAGGGGATAGGGAACGATCAGACAGTGCACTATATAGGGGATAGGGAACGATCAGACGGTGCACTATATAGGGGATAGGGTTTTTTATCATGTAATTTGATAAAGGGACTATCTGTCTTTTTTTTAGGTTTTCACATACTTAACATGTTTTAAAATCAGAATATTGTGATTAATCTTGTATTGACTGGTATTTCATGGGTTAGGACCTTCTTAGTACTTCTGGAACTAAACTGGTCACTGTTGTGTTCTTTTCTGTTTCATATCTGTGTGTGTGTGTTGGTCAGATGGAGGAGGAGGCAGAGCGTTTACGGCAGCCGCCCGTGAAGCCTGAGCCTGAGGAGGAGAGGGAACACAAACCCTCTCGAGAAGAGCGAGACAGAGGCAGGGACAGAGATCGGCGTAAGGCAGCCGTGGAAGCTCTCGCTCACGCTCACGCTCACGCTAATGTTCACACTCACACTCACATCCCCTCTGACGACGATGTTGAGGAAGGGGAGGAGCTAGAGGATGAGGAGGAGCCTAAACCCTGCCTCAAGCCCACCATGCGGCCCATCATGGCTGCCCCCTCAGTGTCTTCAGCCAGTGGAAACGCCACTCCAAACACGCCCAGAGAAGAGTCGCCCTGCGGCATAATCATCCCTCACGAGAACTCGCCCCCGGAGGTCCAGCTCCAGGACGAGAACCGCCCTAAGATCGGACTTAGCCTCAAACTAGGTAAGTTTTAGTCCAGAAAAGTTTTGAATCGGGATGGGCAACAACAAATAAAACCAGTTCTTAGTGATAATTACCTCAGATTCATTTAATATCCTGCACTGACACTATTGGATTTGTATTTGTTTATTTTTTTATTTTTTTATTTAACAGGGACAATGCATTCAGACATAGCTACAATACAAGTTCGGCAAATGATGCGCAGCATATAGATTTCATAGCTAGTGCTAATTCTCAACTCATGTCCCTGGTTGGGCTTTTCTAAATACTTTCTAAAACATGTACATATGTTATACATATACATGCAAGTATGAGAGCGAGAGAGAGAAATAATATTTAAAAATGAGAAATTAAATAAAAATAAAATTATAAGAACAAAACTTGAACTAGCCTGAGCTGAATAATCACAATATTGACTTCTGTAAAGCTGCTTTATATCTGAAGTGACTTTAATTTTTGTTACATCAACACTGTTATTTAACAGATAATAAAAAGCATTGATAATAATATTTTTATTAAGTAAAATATATACTGTTTGAATTTCTTTTTTTAATGAAAAATATATTGATACATATATTTAAATATAGTTTTTAAATAATTAGTTCATTATTTATTTTAATTTAAGTAGATTTTTTGTTTAATTAATGATAAATAAGTCAGTTCAATATATTCGAATATAGTATTTGATTGAATTATTTAATTTCATGATTTTTTTCCCATTTTTATTCATATTAACTTTTTGAATTATATATTATGCTGCTTTATCTAAATTGATGTTTCATCAATAGTTATTGAACTGAATTGAGTTAAATAAGGACTATTTTTTTCTGTAGTGCTTTAGTTTGCTTCATAACTAATGAATTTTGAAACCTTAATAACATTTACACTGTCATTGTGCTTTCACAGCTGTACTTTTCATAATTGAAGAACTTTGCTAAATGAATACTGTTATTTTATTGTTTATTGCTGTGAAGCTGCTTTAAAGCAATGTGTTTTGTATAAAGTGAATATGTAATGTTCGTTTTTATCCTCTCACAAGGTTCATCCGGTAGTCCGGGACAGCCCAGCGTAGCCAAGCGGAAGAAGCTGCCGGTGGAAAGCGTCTTCAACCGCTTCGACGACGATGAGGTGGACGAGGCGCCTCGGAAAAGGAAGCTGGTGCCTTTAGACTACGAGGATGAGGAGAAGGGAGCAGATGTGGGAGCGTTGGGCGGCGGCAAAGGAGTCAATACGGAAGAGAAGCGCAAACACATCAAGAGTCTGATCGAGAAGATTCCCACGGCCAAACCAGAACTCTTCAACTACCCGCTCGACTGGTCTGTCGTCGACACGGTAAGACTCATGCTTGTCGTGTCATGTACCCCTTTTCCACCAAGGCAGTGCTGGTGCTAGTTCGGAGCCAGAGCCTAGTTTCAAATTGGTTCTTTGTCTTGTTCTTTGTCACCCAAAGCACCAGCTCCGAGCCAGAAAAAGTGGTTCTCATGTAGCACCAAAACATTGCTGGGCTAGAAGTAAGAACCGCTTACGTCAGCGGCTGGAGGCGGAGTTACGTGACCAACAAGATGAACACAAACTTGTGACCGCCATTTTTAAAATAGCAGCTAATCAAGCCTTATGCTTTTGATTCGATCTCGCAGTATTATGATATCATACGCTAGCCTGTGGAAAGCCAAACCGGTTCTTAAAGGCTTGTCAGTCGAACCGACTTAGAACTGACACTAGCACTGGTTCTGAACTAGCACCCGGTTCATTATGGTGGAAAAGGGGTAATGGAGGTGTTGCTGCTTATTTCTCAAACTGTTTTAATGTTGTGTAACTTGTGTTTTTGAATATTCCCACCATTCACAGACGCTTATGGAGAAGCGTATTCGACCATGGATCAATAAGAAGATCGTAGAGTACATCGGTGAAGAAGAAGCCACATTAGTTGACTTTGTTTGCTCTAAGGTAGTGTTTTTTTTTCTTTTTAAATAATGGTGATTTTAGGATGACCTTTATTATTTTATAATAATAAATTAGTTTTATTTTAAGACCTTTTTATGCTATTCTAAGTTGAATTGATGTTGGCGATTGATAGTGGATACTATGGTATCAAGGTTGCGCGGTTGAGGCTTGCGCCACTTCTCGAGGAGAAATTAAAACAAATCCCCAAAAAGTCCCTCTGAGGAGATCTTCCAGTGGTGTTTTCTTGGCTCTATCTAGTCAAGAGGCTGGATTCAGGCACCTTCACCCTCATCCTGCACAGAGGAATAGCAGAAATAAAAAGACTAAGTACTACAGTGATTGGGTTTTTCACATTGTTATAAAGGCAAGATTTTAATATTTAGTTAACACTTAAGAATAATGGTCATAAGTTAACATTAACAAAGATTAATGAATGCTTTAAGTGCAGTTCATTATTAGTTCATGTTCATTTCAACATTTACTAAGTAAGGGGTAATGTCCACCCAGCCGGTTGTTATCGCAGAATAAACCCCAAAAGAGTGATCAGGACCCCGACGCGAAGCGGAGCATCACTCTGAAGGGGTTTATTCTGCGATAACAACCGGCTGGGTGGACATTATCCCGCTTATTACACGGCTACTAGTCTCAAATAAATAATTATTAGACACAAAATATTGTCTTGAGATTAAATATTTTATTTGCTCTTACGCAAAGCTTCCGCGAAGAAAAACAGTTCCAACCTGCTTTAAGCCTTTATCTATTGCTGCTAAATGTTGAAAATGAATGCTGAAAGGGTTAGTTCACCCAAAAATGAAACCAAGCCTATGATTTACTCACCCTCAAGTCATTATAGGTGTTTATGACATTCTTCTTTCAGACAAATACAATCGGAGTTATATTTAAAAAGTCCAGGCTAACGTTAATCCCAGCAGTAGTTGTGTTTGAAGTCCATAAAAAATGCCGCTGTCCGTCAAATAACGTGCTCCACACGACTCCGATGGGTTAATAGAGCCTTCTGATTCCAATCGATGCGTTTGTGTAAGAAAAATATCCATATTTAAAACTTTATAAAGGAAACCCGCCTTGAAGTCTTCCATTGTAACCCACGGCTGTTTAAGCCACAAGATGGCGCCAGCGTTAAGCACAGAAGTAGTACCGGTCAAGATAACTCGCAGTACCCGGATGAGCGGGTGTTATCTGGAAATAACATACCGCTGGAATGCGCGATTGACCAATCAGAATCAAGTATTTCACAGAGCCGTGTAATAATACATTATTAAAATCTTGTTAACATTAGTAAATGCACTGTGAACTAACAGGAACAAACCATGGACAGCTGTATTTATATTAACTAACGTTAACAAAAATGAATAAATGTACTGCTCATGGTTAGTTCATATTAGTATACATTAACTAATGTTAAGTAATAACCATTATTCTAAAGTGTTACCATTATTTGTTATAATTTGTATCATTACACTTGCAAGAGTTTACAAAAACAGAAGACAAAAATGCCATAATAATCAACAAATTATTGAACAAATCCCTGTACACATTTTTTAGAGATGGTAAAATTCAACACCTGGTTCTGCAACAGCACAGCGTTCTCCTTTAGTCTGTGAACACGTCCTCGCGCTGGTCTTTCTCTCCATGAGGCATTAACTACCACAGAAAACAGCCGTGTATCTTTTGCCCTGAAACGTGGGGATGCAAATCTGCCGGTCAGTGCGGTTTGGTCTGTTATCTTTCTACATACAGACAGAGGTGACTGAGCCTCTCACTGTGGTGATTATTAGTCTTTGGAAAGTCAAGATGCCAACACACCTCCGATTTGAATGGGTCACGTCAACATCTACGTGCTTGCCTTCGCCATGCTTCTGTTTAAAGGTATAAATATGCTATTCAGATCATATGAATGAACAGAAAACATTTACAGGGCGTAACGCTAGCTGCAACTTGCTCGTTGCTAGGGTTGGGAGCCGAAACCCGTTTCCAATATGGCACCTGTACCAATATAACCGGTTTGTACCGGACCGAATCAGCACGCAGATTTCGGTTCCTCATTTTGGTGCCGCCCACTTAAGTTTAAACGCGCGTACGCGCTTTGGCTGGCTCTGAGCCAGAGAGAGACACACTCGGCTCTCGTCACACATCACAACTACTGTGTTTTTAACCACATCATGTTTATTTTAGGTTCCAGACATTTAAATGCACATTAAAATACTAGCAAAAAACTCACACTTATGTCTAAAGAAGCGGCAATAACTCCTTTCAGACAGTTATAATTTGACCACGTGTTTTATTCATATCAGATAAACATCTTCTAAGTAACTTAACTAGTCTATATAGTTTCCCAGTTCAGCGCTCACTCACTTTCATGTATTTCGGGAGACACGGATGAATTTACGTGATGTAAATCCGACAGATCTGATTTTCTGAGGCACAAACTGGCGGCGCCCATCGTGCATTATAGATCAACTAACATGATCATTATGACAAAACACATTCACTTACACACATTTGAAAATCAGAATACCAGATAGTTAACATGTCATATTTTGAATACATTTTTTAAAAATACATCTGTGATACAGCACTATTGTGACTAGGGATGGGTATCGTTAAGGTTTTAACGGTATTACTACTCTTACCGATACTGCTTATCGGTCCGGTACTTTAACGGTATTCTTATCGGTACTTTTTGAGATTTTATCTCAAAATTGATATATATATATATATATATATATATATATATATATATATATATATATATATATATATATATATATATATATATATATATATATATATGCACACACACACAATTAACAAAAATACACAGCCTACACATGCAGTGCTTTCATTTCAGGAAGAATTCTACTAATCAAATGTAAAATAACACTGTTCATCATAAATAGCCAAATTAATGCTTATTAAAGCTGAAGTTATTCATGCAAGAGCTGTGAGTGATTTTCTCTTTGCATTTGGTTGTTTAATTCGCAGTAATTCGTCAGCATGTTTATTTACACTGCTGCCTCTTTAAGACAGACGTGCAGATCTATAGGCGACTGATAATAGGCAGATGAGCTATATTTTCTCCTGACTATATCCATAATAACTACGTCCATTTTAGACACAAACTGTTGTGTTTAAGAGACTCTCCAAGCCGGTCATTTTGACATAAATGTTTGTGTACATTTGATCGTTTAGACGCGAGTGTGAAACCGAAAGACAGTGTAATTTGCTCGTCTCGTTGCGGCTGTTTCAGAGCGCGCGCGTCGACTTGGGAACAATCTCTTGCGCTCATTTTTGTGCTTTTAATCGCTCTTTTTATTATTAAACGCGTCCCACAATTTACCAACAGTGGCTAGACTGTATTTTACAACAATCACTGATCGTGCTGATTCTGTCATTACGTTTGAGTTTGGAGAAATGACAGGCTACTGCTGCAAAGGGAATTAAGTTGGGCTAGACATAAATATTATTATTATAATCTTTGGAAGACAACATCTAAAATAAAAGCAGACTATCACAGATCTAAAGTGTAACCAGGCTACGTTTGAATGTTTGGTTCTGTCCTCGGCTGTCGTTTGCGGAGCTCTCTCTCTCTCTCTCTCTCTCTCTCTCTCTCTCTCTCTCTCTCTCTCTCTCTCTCTCTCTCTCTCTCTCTCTCTCTCTCTCTCTCTCTCTCTCTCTCTCTCTCTCTCTCTCTCTCTCTCTCTCTCTCGTCACGTGTATTTTCAAAAGTACCGACAGCAGAACCGATAACGTCCGAGCTTATCGATACAACGGTCTTTCAAAATTCAGCCCCGGGGCCCGTTTAATACCGGTTTTCGGTACCCATCCCTAATTGTGACTGCTGTGTGTAATGTAAGAAGCACAACGCACCTTCATGGAAACAATAAAGCGATACGTTCTAAAATATTTAGCCAGAAAATATGGTCTTATTTCAGCAAAATAATGTTAAACCTTAAAGGTGCCCTGTGTAAAAATCGAGGTAAAAATATCCCAAAAATGACCTACACGCATCAAAAGAATGAGAAGAAATAACGGCAATGATGTCATTAAATAAATGTCAAGTTATAGTGCTGCAGAGATATCAACCTTAATTAGCAGTAGCATTACTAGCCCCGGCACGACAGGTGTCGTAATACCAGTCTCGGCCATGGGAGGCGGTATGCGGGCAACATAACCACCAGCCAACCTGCAATACACGAATAACTCGCTCGGCTTGTGGGCGTACTTGAACCTGATGCCAATCGTGTGGAGATTACAGCCCACTACTTCATTTCTGTTCAGGGAAGAGAGCGGACGGATGGCCGAAGCCCTTGGCCCCTTAAATGTATCTGATATGATAAAAATAGCTGTTTTTACCTGACGGGGAAAAGTGGAAGTGCGGGCGCCCGGCGACTGTGTCATAATAAGAGTCCTGGTACTCGCGAGCCGTTTAGAAGAGGCGCCCTCCAGTGGATGAAAAGTTGCATAGTGCACCTTTAAAGATGGTGAATTTTTTTTAATAAAAAGTCATTCTTTAATGTCATCCACCGTCGTTTTGTGTCTCTTGTTTTAATTAATTTTTTATCTTTTAAGTACCGGTTTAGGCACCAGTACCGTTTTAAAAGTACTTGTTTGGCACCGGTATCGTAAAAAACCCAAACGATACCCAACCCTACTAGTTGCTATCGTGCCTGTAAAGCGAGGTCACAGTGTAGTTTTAGCTTCCCTGTTGTTTAAAACATGAATCCCGATTCATTTAACATCTCAACCCACTTGAATCGTCACATTTTTATTGATTTTAGACCAGTGAATCATTAGATCCCTACTCTTCTCATATAAAATGAGTAACGAGTGTTCGGTAAATGTTGGCTTTTGATTTCAATCACAGTAACTGCTCCGTACCAAATGCATTTTATCCAAAGCGACTTGCATATGATTCAATAAGTCTTTAAGAACAACTCTTGTCGTTTGTTCTCAGGTGATGGCCCACAGTACACCACAAGGGATCTTAGATGACGTCGCGATGGTAAGTTTGGGCTTTACACACCATTTTTAAGACTCCAATTGTGTCATTACGACTGCTTACGTTATTTAACTACCTACCTTCGTCTCCTCAGGTGCTGGATGAAGAGGCTGAGGTCTTCATAGTTAAAATGTGGAGGCTATTGATTTATGAAACTGAAGCCAAGAAGATCGGACTTGGGAAATGAACAAGCATTGAACGCAGATGAACTTTGCTTTTTACTTCCCGTTTGGGCTGGACAGCTCATCTAAGGTTTAAAAACAACTTGGGAAACTCGACCATTTCCAACCATTGGAGTTAATAAATATTGAGCCGTTTCATTTCTCACGTCCCAGACGCGTCCGATAAGACTGCGGCAGCCGCGAGCACCGACTCTAAACGTCTGTTTTAAAGCTACCGAGAGGAAGAGGTTTGATTTCTCAGGGCCTTCCTGTTGAATCCATCTTCAGTGTAGCGTCATCTTGCCCGGTTTAGCGGTTCTTTCTTTGAGTACCCGATGTAAAATCCTACTGTATTGATTGCCAATCAAGTCTGGGTTGTGATTTTTACCATTTCTGTTCTTTTGGTCGCCCTCACCAACCGTACCAAAGAGTTTTCCCCAGTTGTTTCGCTAAAACAAAACCAGTCGATTGGACCCCAACACTGTTCAGAAAGTCTCTCGCTAAACTGAAATACATGAAAACGATTGTCTTTGTTTTTGTACTTATCAGTGGATGTGTTTTGAATAAAAGTGATTTTTTTTTTTTTTAGTAAAATCATTTTGTGTGTGCATATTACTGTGTTCTGTCCTGGCTCAGTTTTGAAGCGGCACGATAATTCCTGCATATTTACTTGCAACCACTGATCTATAAAAATGATATTATATAGATCATTGCTTGCAACAGACCAATCGCTGGGAGCTGGAGGTAACAATTCGGCAAAGGGGAAATTAAAACTCTTGAATATTAACATTACAGTGGTGTAAAATACTTAATTACTATACGTATTAGTATAAAGAAATACAATTTCACTTTTTACTTTACTTTTTATTTAATTTGGGAGCAAACCAGCGAGGCTTTGGTAAAAGTGTACATTAAAGACGCGTATTGACCGCAAAGGCTCCTAAAAGGACTAAATAGGACACCCTACGGTCTCAGACTTACAGTCTTGTTCAAAATAATAGCAGTACAATGTGACTAACCAGAATAATCAAGGTTTTTAGTATATGTTTTATTGCTACGTGGCAAACAAGTTACCAGTAGGTTCAGTAGATTGTCAGAAAACAAATGAGACCCAGCATTCATGATATGCACGCTCTTAAGGCTGTGCAATTGGGCAATTAGTTGAAAGGGGTGTGTTCAAAAAAATAGCAGTGTCTACCTTTGACTGTACAAACTCAAAACTATTTTGTACAAACATTTTTTTTTTCTTCTGGGATTTAGCAATCCTGTGAATCACTAAACTAATATTTAGTTATATGACCACAGTTTTTTAAAACTGCTTGACATCTGTGTGGCATGGAGTCAACCAACTTGTGGCACCTCTCAGCTGTTATTCCACTCCATGATTCTTTAACAACATTCCACAATTCATTCACATTTCTTGGTTTTGCTTCAGAAACAGCATTTTTGATATCACCCCACAAGTTCTCAATTGGATTAAGGTCTGGAGATTGGGCTGGCCACTCCATAACATTAATTTTGTTGGTTTGGAACCAAGACTTTGCCCGTTTACTAGTGTGTTTTGGGTCATTGTCTTGTTGAAACAACCATTTCAAGGGCATGTCCTCTTCAGCATAGGGCAACATGACCTCTTCAAGTATTTTAACATATGCAAACTGATCCATGATCCCTGGTATGCGATAAATAGGCCCAACACCATAGTAGGAGAAACATGCCCATATCATGATGCTTGCACCTCCATGCTTCACTGTCTTCACTGTGTACTGTGGCTTGAATTCAGAGTTTGGGGGTCGTCTCACAAACTGCCTGTGGCCCTTGGACCCAAAAAGAACAATTTTACTCTCATCAGTCCACAAAATGTTCCTCCATTTCTCTTTAGGCCAGTTGATGTGTTCTTTGGCAAATTGTAACCTCTTCTGCACATGCCTTTTTTTTAACAGAGGGACTTTGCGGGGGATTCTTGAAAATAGATTAGCTTCACACAGACGTCTTCTAACTGTCACAGTACTTACAGGTAACTCCAGACTGTCTTTGATCATCCTGGAGGTGATCATTGGCTGAGCCTTTGCCATTCTGGTTATTCTTCTATCCATTTTGATGGTTGTCTTCCGTTTTCTTCCACGTCTCTCTGGTTTTGCTCTCCATTTTAAGGCATTGGAGATCATTTTAGCTGAACAGCCTATCATTTTTTGCACCTCTTTATAGGTTTTCCCCTCTCTAATCAACTTTTTAATCAAAGTACGCTGTTCTTCTGAACAATGTCTTGAACGACCCATTTTCCTCAGCTTTCAAATGCATGTTCAACAAGTGTTGGCTTCATCCTTAAATAGGGGCCACCTGATTCACACCTGTTTCTTCACAAAATTGATGACCTCAGTGATTGAATGCCACACTGCTATTTTTTTGAACACACCCCTTTCAACTAATTCAACTAACTGCCCAATTGCACAGCCTTAAGAGCGTGCATATCATGAATGCTGGGTCTCATTTGTTTTCTGAGAATCTACTGAACCTACTGGTAACTTGTTTGCCACGTAGCAATAAAAAAATATACGAAAAACCTTGATTATTCTGGTTAGTCACATTGTACTGCTATTATTTTGAACAAGACTGTATATAGCCAAATGTAATTTATTCCTGTGATCAAAGCTGAATTTATCATCATTACTCCAGTCTTCAGTGTCACATGATCCGTCACTAATCATTCTCATATGAGGATCTGATGATCAACACACATTTATGATTATTATTATTGTTAAACAGTTGTGTAGACCTTTTTTTCAGGATTCTTTGATGAATAGAAAGTTCAAATGAACAGCATTTATTTTAAATGTAACATCATAAATGTCACTTTTGATCAATTTAATGCATCCTTGCAGAATAAATGTATTAAGTTGTTTTCCAAAAAAGTTTTCTTACTGACTTGCACATGAAGGATCAGTGACACTGAAGACTGGAGTAATGATGATAAATTCAGCTTTGATCACAGGAATAAATCACACTTTACTATATATTCACATAGAGAACCGCTTTTACATTTTAATATTCCACAATATTATTTTTTTTGGTTGTATTTTTAATAGAATAAATGCAGCCTTGTTGAGCAGAAGAGACTTCTATAACATTTAAAAAATCTTACAGATCAAAAACCTCTTCAGTGTATATTAGATCCCAGAGCGATTTGTAATATGTAGGAATAAAAATGGAAAAGAGCACAACTTCCAACAACTTTCCAGAAATTTACTGAGATTGAAGCAGAGCGAGAAACATGTTTTAATTCACAGAAATATACAACTGTAAAATCTGAAGTTTTCACTCTGCATGTTAATATTGATCATAGTTGTGACGGTTTAAAAGGCCACCGGTTAAAAATAAACATCACGGCTTTAAAATGTGTGTCCCTTAATTTGCTGCAACGTCACTAGTTGGTCGCTTCCATACAAAAGCAGTTTATGGGAATCCATTTCTGCACTGAAGGAATTGCTGGTTTTTCATCTAGTCCTCCGTTTTGGCCTCCATTTCCTCCGCGTCGTCGTCACCATCCACCTCTGCGTTCTCCCGCTCCAAACGCTCCAGCTGCCGCTGCAGTTCTGTTTCATCCGTGTCCGTCACCACTTTAGGCTGAAACATTCATGCATGAGAGTGCATTCAGGGCAAATACATCTCTAAAACATTGCATGGTACTTTTGGTCCCTTTTAGGTTTACTTTAAACACCACAGACCGCAAATCACCATCAGTGATGTTTGATTCTTGAACGGATCTTTCTTTTGAGTCGATTCACAGAATCAAACTTTAGAGACACATCCAGAAAGGAAAGTTAGCCTTTACATTCAAGCCCAAATCAGAAAGATTCAACTGAGCTGGTTCTTCACCAGTCAGAACCGACTCAATTGGTTCTTTTTGATTTGTTAATTTCGAAGCAGTTCTTTGGTTCAGTACCCATCTGCACGTGTAAAGCAATATGTATACAATGCAATTTTTTTTGTCATCTGAAATTTAAAATTTCATTCTGTGATTCTGCTCGACCTCTTAAAATAACAATTTGTTTAAAGGGGGGGTGAAATGCTGTTTCATGCATACTGATCTTTTTACACTGTTAAAGACTTGGAATCCCATACTAAACATAGACAAAGTTTCAAAAGTTAAGGTGGACGTTTGATGGGAGTATTTCTTTGTCAAAAATACTACTTCCGGTTAGTCATAAGTTTCGGCAAGTTTTTTGAGATCATGCGTTCCCATTGACGTTAGTGGGGGCGGAATTTCCTTGTATGGGCCTTACGGACAATTCTACTGGAAGAGCGTGAGAGAGAGCGAGGGAGAGAGCGAAAGCAACAGCCGACGCCCATCAAAGCGCTGGCTTGTAGGATGCTAAACAGGTGATATAACCAGTAGCTACTGACTTACCCACTGATAGGCCGGCGGTCGATCTGTATTAGCACTTTCCTCACGCGACGGGCGAATCACTTTCCTCACTGAGCGAATCACTTTCCTCACAGAGCGACTCACTTTCCTCACGCGGCAGGCGAATCACTTTCCTCACTGAGCGAATCACTTTCCTCACCGAGCGACTCACTTTCCTCACGCGGCGGGCGAATCACTTTCCTCACTGAGCGAATCACTTTCCTCACAGAGCGAATCACTTTCCTCACAGAGCGACTCACTTTCCTCACGCGGCGGGCGAATCACTTTCCTCACTGAGCGAATCACTTTCCTCCCAGAGCGAATCACTTTCCTCACGCGGCGGGCGAATCACTTTCCTCACTGAGCGAATCACTTTCCTCACAGAGCGAATCACTTTCCTCACAGAGCGACTCACTTTCCTCACGCGGCGGGCGAATCACTTTCCTCACTGAGCGAATCACTTTCCTCACAGAGCGAATCACTTTCCTCACAGAGCGACTCACTTTCCTCACTGCAGCGCGCTGCTGCACACGTCATTATTTAGCTCCGCTCACATGACACGCCCCCACCCGCTCGGCTTTTTCCGGAAAGACTCGGAACAGCGCATCTTTCTTATATAATTATTAAAAAAATAAAGACTTTTCGGAGATATGCAGGATGCAATGCTACTCTATAGGTACTCAAGATTGACATGACACTGACTGAAACTGAGTGTTTCACCCCCCCTTTAAGAATCGAACATCATGATTCTGAGAGGTCTAACCTCAAAACATTTTAACGATCGTCAACTTGTGTTTATTTAAAGGTCAGGTGGCTGCCTGCTGTTTGGCTTTAAATAGACAAATGCAACAGTTCTTCTAAACTTGATTGATGGAGTGTGTAGCTTTTTATTTCTTAATCAACCATGTAGGAAGACATATCATGGCCATATTCCAGGATGACAATGTGAAGAGGCTCAGATTGTGAGAGAATGGTTGAGGGAGCATTTTCACGCATGAATCGACACCTCCGAGTCCAGACCTTAAACTCATTTAAAAGTCTTTGGGATGTGCTGGAGGAGTCTTTACAGAGAGCTGGACTCTTGCATTGCAAATTTAAGATCTTGACTAAGAACTGATGCACCTTTTAATCTCAACATTTTATTTCCATCAAGAGGCGCATCAGTTTTTTGGCACTCCAATCAGGGTTATAGAGGAACTTGCCAAACATACAACATGCCAAAAAATCGATTCACAGAAGAATCTAGATTCTCATTTGCAACGATTCAGCATCGATCTGAAATGTCCAAGCCAGCTGATTTTATTAATTTATTAAAACGATTCTGTTCACCTCCATTTTGTATCTAGCCTTTACGTGACGTAGAGTCCTGCAACGGCATAAAAGTGGCTAAAACGGGTGGATTGTGACATTTATAAAAATCACGGGCGGGGGTGCGGGCGGATAATTAACTGCAGGCGGGTAGTAGCGCGGATGAAAAATATGTGCAATATTTCTGTGGCGAGGTGGACGAGCGAGACCGGGGCGTGATTGTAAATGAGCGTCATCTGCGAGCCACACCGGTCTCGAGTCCTCTGAGGGAGCTCGAGGCATATAAGGACGAGAGATCACCAGACCTGGATTTGACGTTGAGTTGTGTTTACGTTTTATTATGTGTGTGCGCGTGGCAGTTGGCCATGAGGGGCTGCCCACGTTACTTTCGTTTTGTTTAGTTAAAGTTCCCACCTCCTTCTTCCCCCATCGAACATACTGTATTACAATTTCTATGTCCAAATTCCCATTAAACATACACACAACAACGATATGCCATCTGACCTATCACGTCACCACCACTGCGACGGTGCAACTTTTGTTGATGCCTCTCGTAGCCCAGATGGAGCGAGCGTTGCAGGACTAGCAATGGATATAGCACTTTCGACCTCCATTTCGTGATTGTAATAAATGTTAAATGTTAAGTAAAAGTAAAGTTGGTGAGTGGAGTATATGTAATTGTTGACAAAGAGAGGCAGAGCTTCATTAGCCAATTCATGACGCTGTTGATGTCGAGAGAGGTGCAAGATAAAAAATAAAGCATTTTAATTTTGAATGATTTTAGCGTGTGTGATTTATCACGGGCACGGGCCGGGTAACGGGCCAAATATTAACGGGTCTGGGCGGGTGCGGATTTAATTTTGATATTTTCAAAATAGAATTGTTTTGAATCGAAAATCGATTATGAATTGAATCGTGGCCTCAAAAATCGGAATCGGATTGAATCGTGAGATGGTAAAAGATTCCCACCCCTAATACAACATGCTAGAAACATCATGATCACTGCAATAATGATCCAGTCACTGACTCTTAAGCATTTGTCTATTTAAATCCTTTGACTGGGTAGTGTATTCTCAGCTATTTAATACATTCATGATGCTCTGAAAGTTCCTCACCTCCATCTGGACATTGAAGACTCCTCGTTTCTCCTCGATCCGCTCCTTTATGGCGATCATAGCCTGGTTGAGCACCGACAGACCCTCTGTGCGCTCCAGAGTCGTGGTGGTCATGACGTATCGCGGCGGTGCAATCAGATTGATCTGAAAGAAATCACACCCGTTTCTAATGACAGAACCTGTGGATCATAAAACTGCTTCTGAAACATACAGCAGAATATAAAGGAGGCACCTTGATAGGCATGGCCTCTGTGGAGCAGTTAAGCCCCGCCCTCAGAGCGTCCTTGACCGCATCAATGCCTTCATATCCGTAACAAGCCACCTCAATGTCTGTCGACGGGTTAAAAGGAAACATGCTAAACATACATAAACACAGCAGATGGCATATATAAGATAGTGACATATATTGTAAGCATTGGCCATACATTTTTTTTGCGGAGAGTCCTATCACACCAAGTACAAATAGCGTGCTTTGTTGGGAAGTGCTATTCAGACTACTTCTGCCTAACAATGCATGTTTGGGCCAAACAAGATTAAAAAAACTAACAGGCATATTTCAGCGTCTTCAGTGGTGTAGTCAGTAAAGCGTAAGGCTTAAGGATCTTGGTTTTGACGCGATCGACCAGGGTTCAAATCCGCCTTTTGCCGAGCTCGCTCTTCTCTTTCCCCATCACACATCACATCGCAAAGGCACTTACTTACAATAAAAATTAAGGAAATGTTCTAAATATAGAAATAAAGTACTTAATGAAATGCTTAATAATAATAAAAGCATTTATTGATTAGGGGTCGGTGTAGGGAGGGCTTTTATTGTCACATTAAGGCGGCATCCATTTAAACATTTTAATAAATATAATTATTTACACTATTATAATTGCATCCTGTTAATGTACAATACTGAGGTGCAAATAGTATGTATCTGTCAAAATAAAGTATAAAAAGTATCTAATTATTATTGCAAATAGCTACTTTTACATGGTGTAAATGGAATATATCACTATTTTCACTTAGTAAATATCCTCTACAGCTCTTGGCACTTAGAGTAAATATCATCTATCGCTAAGAACATGTTATTTTCACTGAGTGCAAATAGCTGCTGCCTTATGTGTTAATCAAAGGAGACGTAGGAATGTTCTCCAAGCATTAATGTCAAGGAAAGCCCTTTATATTTGGGAGCGGCCACGTTTGAGGTGTTTAAGGAGGTTTTTATAGTATGCGATTTCACAGAGGACATTTTCAGATGAACAGATTTTTTTTTTTTTTGAGCTGTGCAGTGCAATAGGGCAATAAATAAAGAACTGTCTTTTCTTCTGTCCCAACATACCCGCACCATCTTTAACAAATAATCATTTGTATGCCAGGTGACCTGTAAATGCAAAAAATTTCCATTGCAGTTTTGTGAAATATTCCTTTTTTAAATTGCCTAAAAAACCACCTGCATAAAAATGTATTTTCTGACATATGGAAGTTTTTGGGAAATTGACGCGTTTCCATTAGGTCTAATTTCAGTTTGCTCAATTTGAAGGGTAATGTAATCACAGCTAATGTAAAGCTATTTGAGTAAAAAACAAAAAAAAAACACTATATAAATGTAATGAATTACTATTAATTTGATACATTTAATGCATATTAATTTCTTTGCAAAAATTCTTATTGATCCCTGAACTTCATAGTATACAGCTAAAATAATATATATATATGTATATATATATATATATATATATATATATATATATATATATATATATATAGTATATAAACGTAGCAATTTTAAGGTCAATGAAACTCTATTTTTATATGTATTTGTGTAAAAGGAATTTTCACAGCCCACAAAGCTAGTAATAAGGTATGAACAAGATTAGTATTACATTCATCTACAGCCAAAGCATAACAAAATAATGTTGCAATGCATGCAGTAAAAGATACACAGATAGATAGATAATTATAATAAGTGACTGTTAAGGTTGTGGATTAGTTAAAATATATAAATATAAAATAAGAACAAATTTAAAAAAAAAAATATATATATATATATATAAAAAAGGTACATTAAAATACTTTAAATTCAATTGCATTAGAACTATCAGTATTGTAAAGTGCGATATATATTTTTATAATAAAATACCAGCTCTTATTTTGACAGCCTGTGGAGTGAGCCGTCTGTTGATGTTGTCGATGAGCACATTTCTCTCTTCCTCTGTCAGATCCAAACCATCCAGGATGGAGGGATCACTGTGAATGAAAAAAGAAAAACAAGCAAGATCATTTTCATGTTCAGTTTACACTACAGTCTTGCTTTGTGTTTATGCTGCGTTCCCGCCATCTCATAATTACCGTAATTACGAGATGACAACATGTGCCGTTCTACACGGAGCTGTTCACTTCCTCGTTTCTATGGCAACACTATCAATGCCATTATGAGTCAAGTGGCACAGCAGTCACATGGTACAAGTCGGAGCGCTCAGAAAACTCCCAGTTATCGCGCAAACACTTACGACACGGCCTGTTTGAAGACATCATAGGCGCCGTATCCAGGTTTCTTGTATTTCTCGTCAAACACCCATGCGGTGCGCTGGAACAAACTCTCCAACTGCTCGTCTTTAGTGTACTCCAACACTTCAGCGACATGCCGTAGGATACTGTACACCTGCAGTACAACAACAACTAAACATCCTCAAACCACAAAAACATTTATTTAACTTTCATTTAAAAAACATAACCATTAAAACACTCACGGTTTTGGATTTGGTGAATTTATCTTCACACTTGATGGCTTCTTCTGGAGACACTCTTCTCTTGGACAAATCTATGTATCCTGTAGAAGAAACAAAAAATCTCAAATTGGCCAAATGCATTTTGACGTCATGATTGGCAGCTGAGATCGACGGCTTCTCTGAGTGAGGTGGTCACTGAGGCACTAACACTTTTTTCGGCAGGAGATTGAAGCTTTAGCTAATTTCTACATTTTCATAACTTTATTTCACACAAACATAATGAATTGTTCAGCATCTGCGAGAGTGAGGGCGGGATTTTGATATTGCGCCTTTACTTTCTCTGCTTCCCTTTTTTCAGTGAAAGGTTGTGAAGATGTGTCGTCCATATTTTTTTTATAGACTATGGGCCAAACGTGCATAAAAACAGCTTTTACGAACCCATTGCAAATATTATATTGAAAGTATAATCTATCCAATGCAATTAACTAATGAGCTAATGCCATTAATATCATGTGTCTGTGTAATATGTACTCTTTTATCATTTTTCAGAGCTTGTTTTGTTTATTCTATGGATGGCTCAGCTAAACAGGCCAATAATAACTACAATTATTCCTTTTAATTATGCTAATGCCTCATTAAAACATTGACAAATGTATAAAACTGATCAGAGATCAGGTAAAACCCTTTTTTAAAGGTGCACTATGCAACTTTTCGTCCACTGGAGGGCGCCTCTTCTAAACGGCTAGCGAGTACCAGGACTCTTATTATGACACAGTCGCCGGGCGCCCGCACTTCCACTTTTTCCCGTCAGGTAAAAACAGCTATTTTTATAATATCAGATACATTTTAAGGGGCCAAGGGCTTCGGCCATCCGTCCGCTCTCTTCCCTGAACTGAAATGAAGTAGTGGGCTGTAATTTCCACACGATTGGCATCAGGTTCAAGTACGCCCACAAGCCGAGTTATTCGTGTATTGCAGGTTAGCTGGTGGTTATGTTGCCCGCATACCGCCTCCCATGGCCAAGACTGGTATTACGACACCTGTCGTGCCGGGGCTAGTAATGCTACTGCTAATTAAGATTGATATCTCTGCAGCACTATAACTTGACATTTATTTAATGACATCATTGCCCTTATTTCTTCTCATTCTTTTGATGCGTGTAGGTCATTTTTGGGATATTTTTACCAAAATGTTTACGCATGGCACCTTTAATGGTTCTCTTTCAATCTCCACGAAATCACATCCACCCCCAAGTGGCGTTTAGAAACAGTTATGACGTAACAAAGTCTTGTTTACTGAAATCACGTGACACTGATTCGAAACAAAAGATTAGTAAAGGTTTCGAAACATCATGAAGTAGTGTTCTGGGTAACACTTTATTTTAAGGTTCAGTTATTAACCAGTTGCTTATTATCATGCATATTACTAGGATATTGGCTGTTTACTTGTACTTATAAAGCACATATCAATGCCTTATTCTGCATCCTTTAATCCTACCCCATACCTAAACTTAAATGCTACAAAAACTACCTTACTAACAATTAATAAGCAGTAGGGCTGTGCAATATATCGAAATTATCGAAATATCGCAAATGTGCATACCGCAAACGGCATGCAATATCTGAATGATTATAATAGGCTACTTCAACATTGTGAAAAGTGTCTGTTTTAGGTTGACGCATAGAGCAGAGAATTGACTGGGCTAGATGTTAAAAAGAGTTATTAAACACAATAATTTGTGCAAAACAATAACTTGCAGTCTTGCGCTGTCTGACACACACACACACACGCACATGCACATGCACGCACGCACGCACGCACGCACGCACGCACGCACGCACACACACACACACACACACAGAAAAGTGAAAGACACTGCTGGTCACTTTGAGAAGTTGTAGCGATGCTTTCTTTTTCCAGAAAGAATGTGAAACACAAATGCTTTCATTCTCAGTTTTTACATTTTAAAAAATATATAATTTAAATAATTTTTACACACTAATTGCAATATCGTATTGCATATCGAATATTGCATTATTTAACAAGCTATTGCATATCGCATTTTCCTTATATATTATATACCTTATATATATATTTAATATCGCACAGCCCCATAAGCAGTAAAATAGGAGTTTATTAAGGCAAAAGTCATAGTTAATAGTGAATATGTGTTCCCCTAACTAAAGTGTTACCGTGTTTTGAAAGTGCTCTTACTAGGCTGTGCTACTTTCTGTTTCTGAACAGAAAACAACTATTTTATTTTACCCTTCTCTTTGTCCACTCTGATGACCACGACGCATTCGTTGCGGCCGATGCGGATGAGTTTGTTGATGGAGCGGATGCGTCTGCGCGAAAGCTCGCTCAGCAGGATCATGCCCTCGATGTTGTTATACTCCAGCAGACTGACATACGCGCCCATCTCGGCAATGGAGCGCACGTTCACCATCACCACATCCTCCACCTCCGGGAAACGGTGCTGGTAAAACCTACAGCTGAGGCCCGGCATCTCTACACAAGAAAAACAAGCAGAGCTGGGATCATATCGACAGATTAGCACTTCTTTAATGAACACAGGACTAACTGCCTTCATTTATTTAACAGATCTCATGTCTGATTTGTTTGCCTATATATATATATTTATATATAATCTATTGGTTTTCAGTCTTTTTTTCAGTCAGAAAACCCAAATGTGATTACCCTCATCCCAAAATTTAAAAGGAAGCAATATATATTTTCATCTATAAAGATCCATTTTAGATAAATATTACAAATGTGTAAAATATGATTTGGAAAATACTTAGTTTCTTAATTAAGTTGCATTGGTTTTTACATTAAAGTTACAATCCCTTTTTCCTACTCACTATATGTTTTATTTTAATATCATTTTTTTAAATTATTAATTAATTTTAATCAGTGTATTTATTTTAATCCTTTTTACAGCGCCGGTCAAAAGTTTGGAAACATTACTAATTATAATGTTTTTGAAAGTCTCTAATGCTCATCAAGCCTGCATTTATTTGATCAAACATACAGTAAAAACTGTAATATTGCGCAATATTATTACAATTTAAAATAACTGTTTTCTAAGTAAATATATAGTAAAGTGTAATTTATTCCTGTGATCAAAGCTGCATTTATCATCATTAATCAGCTTTGATCACAGGAATAAATTACAATTTACTATATATTCACACAGAGAACAGCTGTTTTAAATTCTAAAACTATTTTACAATATTACTGTTTTTTTTTGCTGTATTTTTGATCAAATAAATGCAGGCTTGATGAGCAGAAGACAGTGTTCCAATTTTTCTTTTCTTTTTTACATTGTTTTTCTCTTAACTCTTCCAGGCCCCAGTTTGAAAACCCCTGGTCTAATGTATTCTGTGTGCATGTATGTTATAAAAAATATATTGTATACTGTATGCATATTGCATGTGCTGTATAATTTGTTTAATGATGCACTGCTGACATGACATACACAATGTCTATCTATCTGTCTATCTGTCTATCTATCTATCTATCTATCTATCTATCTATCTATCTATCTATCTATCTATCTATCTATCTATCTATCTATCTATCTATCTGTGTGTCTGTCTGTCTGTAAATCTATCTATTGAACTGTCAGTCTATACATCATCCCTGTATAGCTGAGCACATGCTCTATGACAGCAGCGATTAAACACTCATATCATCCCAAACATGAGCTCAGCGTGAGCCGAACCATCACGGATGTAAAGGTAACTCAATCCCACCTGACAGGTGTCACAAACGGCTCACTTTAAAGCCTTTAAATCTCTATAAACTGTAGTATTTCTGCGAGTGTTAGTTGGCCATTGATCCTGCGATCCGCGAAAAGGATGAAGCGAGCAGCAGCCAGTGAATAGCAGGGGCGTTGCAATACGGCCGTACTTCAAAATAAAAGTAACTTCGTATGAGGACGAAACCTGCAAAAAAAAAAAAAACAATAAATCAAATACGCCAATAAATAAATAAACCCACAAAAGTCTACATAAATAAATACATTAGTGCTACATAGCACTACATAATAATTACACACACATATACTCTGTAAACAAGAAGTTTTATTTGTAATGTGATTCATCACGATTGATGGATTCGCGACTGCACTAATTTATTTATTTATTTATCCTTTTGTAGGTTTATTTATTTATTTGCATATTCATTTATTTATATTACTTTTATTTTAGCTGGTTTCGTCCTCCAAGCTCTTAAAGTCGAGGAAAAATTATAAATAACACATTAAGTAAAATTATTTATTTTAGGGAGACACAACAATTTGCATTAGTGTCATCACCGTCGACCGTTATTTTGGAATGTGAATTCCGCTACAGACATGCACGGAAGTGACGCGTCCAATCGCCGCTGTCGGGAGGAATCACATGACCTCAAATCAGCTGATCATCAAATCCTGCGTCCTGTAGCTTGGGTCATAGCGATGATATTATAATCGTTTAATCGTGAAATTAAATAAACGGACAGAATATTTGAACGATTTCAACAGCAAAGCGTCTCCGTAGGTTGATATAGGGTTAAAATTAAAGAAGAAAGATGTCTGGAAAAGAGCGGATCGACGTGTTTCCCTCTAGAATGTGAGTACGAGGCTCGTGAAGTCAAAACATTCATTATTTTCAATCGTCCATGAAAAGAACCGAGTGACAGCATCTGATAAATACATATTTTAGGAATTTATGGTTTTATATATATGTCAAAGCACGCACTAAGATAATATTGAATACGCTGGAGTCGTGCGTCATCTAGGATTTATGATTTATGAATTTATTAAACATGAAGAGTCATAGAAAGCGTGCATATTACACAACATGTAGATTTTATTCCTAAAGAAGCAATAATAAAAAAAATATATTGTACATTATATATCGGCGTAATGCAAATGCATTTTGTCTGCATAATATTATAGAGCTCTATATGACGGATTACAATATTTTAGACGTGTTTTGGATTTATATAAATCGTGAAAATAAATCGCGTTGTAGTTTCAAGCGGAGTCAGAAGAGGAAGTGATATTATTCACAGTCATGTGAGCCTTCAGTGCTTGAGTCTACTGACTGCAGCTAAGAGATACTAGGAAAAGACTTATACATACATACAATATACAATATAATAGTTGTAAATAATCTACAATAATAGGATATATTCAATTAATCATGTCAGAGATGTAAAATGAATGCTGAAATATGCATTTTTAGAAAGTCTTAATAAAACTGTATGCCATTAATTTTCCGTAATATGCATGTCCTCTGTGTATATTGTTATGTTTCAGGGCTCAGACCATAATGAAAGCTCGGCTGAAAGGCGCTCAGACGGGCCGCAGTTTGCTGAAGAAGAAAGCTGATGCTCTGTCCATGCGCTTTCGCCAGATTCTTAGAAAAATCATTGAGGTATAACAGCATATCTGTGCTTTTGTTTTAGATATCTGTATTTATTAATTTGTGAAAAGATGATGTGACTCTCTCATTCTTCAGACTAAGACGCTGATGGGCGAGGTGATGAGGGAAGCCGCCTTCTCATTGGCTGAGGCTAAGTTTGCAGCTGGAGACTTCAGGTAATTATGATTAAAGTGAGGCTGTGATGATGTCATCAGAGGAGGGTTTGGCTCCAGATCTCACAGAGTGTGTGTGTTTGAATCCTGTCAGCACTACAGTCATTCAGAACGTCAACAAGGCCCAGGTGAAGGTCAGGGCCAAGAAGGACAACGTGGCAGGTCTGCTATCTATCTATCTGTCTGTCTGTCCGTCCGTCCGTCCGTCCGTCATCATTCTATCTGTCATTCTATATCCATCCATCTTGTTCTATCTATAGTTCTATCTATCAGTCTATCGTTCTACCTGTCATTCTATTGTTCTATCTGTCTATCATTTTATCTATCGTTGTATCATTCTATCTATCAGACTATCGTTTTATCTATTGTTCTATCTATCATTCTATCTATCAGTCTATCATTTTATCGATTGTTCTATCTAGCAGTCTATCTATCATTCTATCGTTCCATCTATTGTTCTATCTAGCAGTCTATCTATCATTCTATCTATCAGTCTATCTATCATTCTATCGTTCCATCTATTGTTCTATCTAGCAGTCTATCTATCATTCTATCTATCAGTCTATCTATCATTCTATCTAGCAGTCTATCTATCATTCTATCGTTCCATCTATTGTTCTATCGAGCAGTCTATCTATCATTCTATCTATCAGTCTATCTGTCTTTCGTTCTATCTATCGTTTTATCTATCATGTTGTCTATCGTTCTATCTATCTATCAGTCTATCTTTCCATCTATCAGTCTATTGTTCTATCTATCATTGTATCATTCTGTCGGTCTATCTATCATTCTATCTATCAGTCTATCATTTTATCGATTGTTCTATCTAGCAGTCTATCTATCATTCTATCTATCAGTCTGTTGTTCTATCTATTGTTCTATCTAGCAGTCTATCTGTCTATCTTCTATCTATCGTTTTGTCTATTATGTTATCTATCATTCTATCGTTCTATCATCATTCTAACTATCCTTCTATCGTTCTATTTATCAGTATATCTATCAGTCTATCATTCTATCTATCATTCTATCGTTCTATCTATCATTCTATCTATCTATCATTCTATCTATCTATCATTCGATCAGTCTATCTGTCTATTGTTCTTCTATCTAATCTCATTTAAATATAAAGAATTGTCCGATATCTTCTTTCCGTGTGTTCTCAGGAGTCACTCTTCCGGTGTTTGAGCATTACCAGGAGGGAGGAGACAGTAAGAATCCCGTTCACCTCATCTTTTGATATCGAATACCTGTGGAACGAGTGAATCTGAGTTGGGTTGTCTTCTGTGTGTAGGCTATGAGCTGACCGGTCTGGCCCGAGGTGGAGAGCAGCTGTCTCGTCTGAAGAGAAACTACGCCAAAGCAGTCGAGCTTCTCGTAGAGCTGGCCTCGCTGCAGGTCAAATCACGGCTGAAGATTGCTATCCAAATAAGAACATGTAGAAATCTCAGTTTTTTATGCAGGATATTTTTAATCAGTCTTTTTTTTTATTCATTCACATACAGACCTCTTTTGTGACACTGGACGAGGCCATCAAGATCACAAACCGTCGTGTGAATGCCATCGAGCATGGTGAGAATATCCTCTGAACGACAAGGCTTGGTTTAAAGAGGATCTAATATTAATGAATCTTGATTTAGTTTTTGAGCTCTAGGTTTTCCTGCTTGAATGTTGATTATTTTCCTCATATCCTCCATTGTTGCGGCTCCTCTCTTCCCAGTCTGTCAGTAACGCTCTGTTTAGTTCCTGTCTCTATGAAGCCCCGCCTTCTGAAAAGCACACTGTGCTCTGATTGGTCGACTGGAGCAGTGTGTTGTGATTGGTCAAGCGCTTCCAGCGTGTTTGGGAAATGTCCCGCCCCTTACCATAACCACCAGTTTGAACACACTACTAAATAACTCAATTCGGCCCGCCCCTTTATTCTGCATATGAATTTTTAAAATGATAAATATTTTGACATGTTCGTTCTCTGAAGAAAACTTAAAGGGATACTTCACCGTTTTTTCATATTAAACTATGTTATTCCCTTAACTAAGATGAGTTGATACATACCTCTGTCGTCTGAGTGCGTGCACTTAATCTCTCTGACGCGGGGTGACATTCTGATAGCATTTAGCTTAGCACACTAATCACAGTTCATTCCTATGGAACCAAACAGAGATTAAGTTAGAAGCAACCAATCAACTCCACGTTTCCCCTATTTAAATACAGTTACACGAGTAGTTGAACGATCAAGTATGGTGACACAAAATAAAACGTGGCGCTTTTTTAACCGAGTTAAAAAGGAGAACTATAATGTATGGCGGAATAACACTTCTGAGAGTACTTCAACTCGGCGCAGTAAAAAGTCCCGGCCGAAACATCCTCCCTCACATCTCTCCATCCCTCTCTCATTTCCGTAAATAGAACCAACGTGATCTGCACGCCTGCATCAGTAGTAGTTTGAGCAGAGTTGACGAAGTACCAGTTTGTAGGAAGATAGTTTGAACAATCATGGGTATAATGTGCGTCGTAAAGGGTTGTGAGAACAAGGCGAAGGTATTTAGTGCCGTCATGTTTCACAGATTTCGGCGGAAAGCTTGGTTAGCTGCTTTGAACATTGATGCAACAACATCGCTGGAGATTCTGAAGAAATGGCGTGTTTGCTCCGAGCATTTCACATATTACCATATTGACATTAAAACTTATAGTGTAAGGGGAGTTTTTATGTTTATTTTCTCACTGCGGTTGCAGGTTTCTATATTGAGAGGTTCATCTCATAAAATCTGTTTGTTTGTTTTTATGATGTTCTCGTGAATGTTCCATCTGTAATATTAAACGTTGCTATGTTAAAGTATACTAATATTGGCTTTTGTCTTTTACTTAAGATCACTTGGAAAGCTGACACAGTGCCTGTTGATTTGGTGACACTAAGTTATAACGTTACACTACGGGCTTAGGCTTATACTTCATTTTTATTTCTGAGCTCACTTCTCAAGTACATCAAACAGTCAAAAACTCTGTATTGCCTGTCTCACAAGCGCACTGATTTCGCAGCAAAGTTACTTGTGTTTACTAGGTTAAACACCACAAAAGTTTGATAAGCTAAGGTTACTGCCACCTGCACTTCAGGACAACCAAATACCATGCAAACGGACACTTACAGTGTTAGGTGATGATCCACTTTGTTGTGTTCTTGCTTTGATTATTGTCGGTGTGGCAGAATCCTTTAGGCGTAATCCTGTGGAGGTATAGTCCTCCTGTGTGACATGCTCGGAGCAAACACGCCATTTCTTCAGAATCTCCAGCGATGTTGTTGCATCAATGTTCAAAGCAGCTAACCAAGCTTTCCGCCGAAATCTGTGAAACATGACGGCACTAAATACCTTCGCCTTGTTCTCACAACCCTTTACGACGCACATTATACCCATGATTGTTCAAACTATCTTCCTACAAACTGGTACTTCGTCAACTCTGCTCAAACTACTACTGATGCAGGCGTGCAGATCACGTTGGTTCTATTTACGGAAATGAGAGAGGGATGGAGAGATGTGAGGGAGGATGTTTCGGCCGGGACTTTTTACTGCGCCGAGTTGAAGTACTCTCAGAAGTGTTATTCCGCCATACATTATAGTTCTCCTTTTTAACTCGGTTAAAAAAGCGCCACGTTTTATTTTGTGTCACCATACTTGATCGTTCAACTACTCGTGTAACTGTATTTAAATAGGGGAAACGTGGAGTTGATTGGTTGCTTCTAACTTGATCTCTGTTTGGTTCCATAGGAATGAACTGTGATTAGTGTGCTAAGCTAAATGCTATCAGAATGTCACCCCGCGTCAGAGAGATTAAGTGCACGCACTCAGACGACAGAGGTATGTATCAACTCATCTTAGTTAAGGGAATAACATAGTTTAATATGAAAAAACGGTGAAGTATCCCTTTAAGACAATAGAGCAGTTCAGAGAGTTCAGAGTTCAGGGGGTCCTTTTTCATGCTCAAACAGCAACATTACTCACTAAAGAAAGAGAACATCGAAAAAAGCATCTTAGGTCCTCTTTAAAAAACAAAAACTATATCATGTGACGCTTGTGTGTTTTTCCTCTCAGTGATTATTCCCAGGATCGAGCGCACACTCACGTACATCATTACTGAGCTGGATGAACGGGAGCGAGAGGAATTCTACAGGTGAGACTGCAGTGCACTATAGCGAGGTTTAGTGATGATATGCACCCAAATAACCCGCAGATTGGAATGGATGTAAACACTTCATATAAACACTTCAATTGATACAAATGACATTTAAAAAGGATTGAGAGAGGTGGTGTACATCTCATCTCATGTATGTATGTATTTATGTATGTACAGGTCCTTCTCAAAAAATTAGCACATGTGATAAAAGTTCATTATTTTCCATAATGTAATGATAAAAATGTAACTTTCATATCTTTTAGATTCATTGCACACCAACTGAAATATTTCAGGTCTTTTATTGTTTTAATACTGATGATTTTGGCATACAGCTCATGAAAACCCAACATTCCTATCTCAAAAAATTAGCATATCATGAAAAGGTTCTCTAAACGAGCTATTAACCTAATCATCTGAATCAACTAATTAACTCTAAACACCTGCAAAAGATTCCCGAGGCCTTTAAAAACTCCCAGCCTGGTTCATTACTCAGAACCGCAATCATGGGTAAGACTGCCGACCTGACTGCTGTCCAGAAGGCCATCATTGACACCCTCAAGCGAGAGGGGAAGACACAGAAAGACATTTCTGAACGAATAGGCTGTTCCCAGAGCGCTGTATCAAGGCACCTCAGTGGGAAGTCTGTGGGAAGGAAAAAGTGTGGCAAAAACGCTGCACAACGAGAAGAGGTGAGCGGACCCTGAGGAAGATTGTGGGGAAGGACCGATTCCAGACCTTGGGGGACCTGCGGAAGCAGTGGACTGAGTCTGGAGTAGAAACATCCAGAGCCACCGTGCTCAGGCGTGAGCAGGAAATGGGCTACAGGTGCCGCATTCCCCAGGTCAAGACACTTTTGGGCTACAGAGAAGAAGCACTGGACTGTTGCTCAGTGGTCCAAAGTAATTTTTTCGGATGAAAGCAAATTTTGCATGTCATTCGGAGATCAAGGTGCCGGAGTCTGGAGGAAGACTGGGGAGAAGGAAATGCCAAAATGCCTGAAGTCCAGTGTCAAGTCCCCGCAGTCAGTGATGGTCTGGGGTGTCATGTCAGCTGCTGGTGTTGGTCCACTGTGTTTTATCAAGGCCAGGGTCAATGCAGCTCGCTATCAGGAGATTTTGGAGCACTTCATGCTTCCATCTGCTGAAAAGCTTTATGGAGATGAAGATTTGTTTTTTCAGCACGACCTGGCACCTGCTCACAGTGCCAAAACCACTGGTAAATGGTTTACTGACCATGGTATTACTGTGCTCAATTGGCCTGCCAACTCTCCTGACCTGAACCCCGTAGAGAATCTGTGGGATATTGTGAAGAGAAAGTTGAGAGACGCGAGACCCAACACTCTGGATGAGCTTAAGGCCGCTATCGAAGCATCCTGGGCCTCCAGAACACCTCAGCAGTGCCACAGGCTGATCGCCTCCATGCCACGCCGCACTGAAGCAGTCATTTCTGCAAAAGGATTCCCCACCAAGTATTGAGTGCAGAACTGAACATAATTATTTAAAGGTTGATTTTATTTTATTTTATTAAAAACACTTTTCTTTTATTGGTCGGATGAAATATGCTAATTTTTTGAGATAGGGATTTTGGGTTTTCATGAGCTGTCTGCCAAAATCATCAGTATTAAAACAATAAAAGACCTGAAATATTTCAGTTGGTGTGCAATGAATCTAAAATATATGAAAGTTTAATTTTTAGCATTACATTATGGAAAATAATGAACTTTATCACATATGCTAATGTTTTAGCATATGTGGACCTGTATGTATGTATATGTGTATGTATAACTCAGATTTTGGTATGTATGTATGTATGTATGTATGTATGTATGTATGTATGTATGTATGTATGTATGTATGTATGTATGTATGTATGTTTGACTCAGATTTTGGTATGTATGTATGTATGTATGTATGACTCAGATTGTTGTATGTATGTATGTATGTATGTATGTATGTATGTATGTATGTATGTATGTATGTATGTTTCACTCAGATTTTGGTATGTATGTATGTATGTATGTATGTATGTATGTATGTATGTATGTATGTATGTATGTTTCACTCAGATTTTGGTATGTATGTATGTATGTATGTATGTATGTATGTATGTATGTATGACTCAGATTTTGGTATGCATGTATGTATGTATGTATGTATGTATGTATGTATGTATGTATGTATATATGTATGACTCAGATTTTTGTATGTATGTATGTATGTATGTATGTATGTATGTATGTATGTATGTATGTATGTATGTATGTATGTATGACTCAGATTGTTGTATGTATGTATGTATGTATGTATGTATGTATGTATGTATGTATGTATGTATGTATGTATGTATGTATGTATGTATGTATGTATGTATGTATGACTCAGATTTTTGTATGTATGTATGTATGTATGTATGTATGTATGTATGTATGTATGTATGTATGTATGTATGTATGACTCAGATTGTTGTATGTATGTATGTATGTATGTATGTATGTATGTATGTATGTATGTATGTATGTATGTATGTATGTATGTATGTATGTATGTATGTATGTATGTATGTATGTATGTATGTTTCACTCAGATTTTGGTATGTATGTATGTATGTATGTATGTATGTATGTATGTATGTATGTATGTATGTATGTATGACTCAGATTTTGGTATGCATGTATGTATGTATGTATGTATGTATGTATGTATGTATGTATGTATGTATGACTCAGATTTTGGTATGTATGTATGTATGACTCAGATTTTTGTATGTATGTATGTATGTATGTATGTATGTATGTATGTATGTATGTATGACTCAGATTTTGGTATGTATGTATGTATCTATGTATGTATGTATGTATGAATGTATTAATGTATGTATGTATGTATGTATAACTGAGAATTTGGTATGTATGACTGACATATTTTGGTATGCATTTATGAATGATTCAGATATTTTGCCATGTATGTAAGTATGACTCAGATTTTGGTATGTATGTATGTATGTATGTATGTATGTATGTATGTATGTATGTATTTATGTATGACTCAGATTTTGGTATGTATGTATGTATGTATGTATGTATGTATGTATGTATGTATGTATGTATGTATGTATGCATGTATGACTCAGATTTTGGTATGTATGTATGTATGTATGTATGTATGTATGACTCAGATTTTGGTTTGTATGTATGTATGTATGTATGTATGTATGTATGTATGTATGTATGTATGTATGTACGTATGTATGTACGTATGTACGTATGTATGTATGTATTAGTGCTGCAACGACGCGTCGACGTCATCGATGACGTCGACTACGGAAATACGTCGACGTTCGTAAAATGCGTCGACGCGTCGTGTCAGACGTTCATCTCGCGTAATGTTGGCTTCTGCTCCTGGTTCTAATCACAAAAACCTAGACCGCGAATATCAAAAGTATGGGAATACTTTAAACAGAGGCCAAACAGTGTTTCCCACACATAGACTAATTTGTGGCGGACCGCCACATAATCAATAACGGCCGCCACATTCGTCATTCATTCATTTTTACGCTATTTAAAAGACGCAGGCATATTCATTTAGCTGCATTTCCTTAAGTTCTCTCTCCGCCCTTTTGCGCGTCTCTTACTCACTCACACACACGTGTTGCATTCGACCGTAAAACAAGTTTTATTGCATTTTGCAGCATTAAGTATAGCTTTTAAAACCAGAGCAGCGACACGCCTTCGTCACGCAGCAGCGCGCGGTCACGGCGCTCATATAATTCTAAACAAACCAGCGCGGTGTCAATCAATACAGACCAGTGTTTCCCAACCGCGATCCCGAGCAAAAGTTGCGGGGACGCACTTACACCGCGGGTCATCACATCTGATGACGCATCTTTAATATGGGTTGTAACTTGAAAATAATGCTGTATGTATGTTTCTGTCGAAGGATACACGTGCTGACTCCTCAGGTATACACTACAACAACAGCGATAATAAAAGAAAAACGTGGGCAAAACGGTCTCTCTTTGTAAACTTTATAAAACGCATGCGAGTGCTGCTGTACGTCCGAATATGAGCAGTCATTTTCACCGTCATCACCCCCGTGTAGCCAGGAGACGCGAATGAAGATCTGTCTTTGTGCACTCATCCCAAAGCGCGCAAATATTGAGTTATCTTTCAAATCCTGTGCTCAAACGGACAAACTCACAAAAAGTATGTCAAAATGTCACAGCCTACTCTATGCCTTAAGTGAACTTTATACAGAAAATACGACGACTATCCGTGGCTCTTAAAGGGGCAGTAGCCTTGACTGCTGTCTGTTTAATGTCAAACAAAAGATAAAGACATCACTCACTGCTCCTGACTGAATAGCTTTTGTAAGTTTAATAAGGATTATTTTTTATATTTTAAACAGTTAAATGTGTGGTTATTTTACTTTTGATTACTTCATTCCATTTCTCTACCTAAAAACTAATGTTAGACCTACCTGAAAAGCATTGTTTATTTTGTTCTCATCTTTGCTCAATAGTATTTATTTGTGCTGCTGCTTCTATTTAAGTTATCTGTTCTTATTTTCTTTATTTTCATTTGACAGTAGTCCTTTTTCCCCTGAACATAGCAAATACCGAACTGTACTGAAACGTGAACCTAAAACCGTGATACAAAGTGAACCGTGAGCAGTCTGTACTGTTACACCTCTAGCGTAACTTATGTGAGGGGGTGCCACAGAATTTTGAAAAATTTCAAAGGGTAAAAAAATAAATCGTTAGATTAGTCGACTAATCGAAAAAATAATCGTTAGATTAGTCGCCAGAAAAAATAATCGTTAGTTGCAGCTCTAGTATGTATGTATGTATGTATGTATGTATTTATGTATGACTCAGATTTTGGTATGTATGTATGTATGTATGTATGTATGTATGTATGTATGTATGTATGTATGTATGTATGTATGTATGTATGTATGCATGTATGACTCAGATTTTGGTATGTATGTATGTATGTGTATGTATGTATGTATGACTCAGATTTTGGTTTGTTTGTATGTATGTATGTATGTATGTATGACTCAGATTTTGGTATGTATGTATATATGTATGTATAACTGAGAATTTGGTATGTATGACTGACATTTTTTGGTATGCATTTATGAATGATTCAGATATTTTGCCATGTATGTAAGTATGACTCAGATTTTGGTATGTATGTATGTATGTATGTATGTATGTATGACTCAGATTTTGGTATGTATGTATGTATGTATGTATGTATGACTCAGATTTTGATATGTATGTATGTATGTATGTATGACTCAGATTTTGGTATGTATGTATGTATGTATGTATGTATGTATGTGTATGTGTGTATGTACGTATGACTCAGATTTTGGTATGTATGTATGTATGTATGTATGTATGTATGTATGTATGTATGAATGTATGACTCAGATTTTGGTATGTATGTATGTATGTATGACTCAGATTTTGATATGTATGTATGTATGTATGTATGACTCAGATTTTGGTATGTATGTATGTATGTATGTATGTATGTATGTATGTGTATGTATGTATGTACGTATGACTCAGATTTTGGTATGTATGTAGGTATGTATGTATGTAGGTATGTATGTATGACTCAGATTTTGGTATGTATGTATGTATGTATGTATGTATGTATGTATGTATGTATGTATGTATGTATGGTATGTATGTATGTATGTATGTATGTATGTATGTATGTATGTATGTATGTATGTATGTATGTATGTATGTATGTATGTATGTATGTATGTATGTATGTATGTATGTATGTATGTATGTATGAATGACTCAGATTTTG